>NC_050534.1:21676738-21804937 GCF_002922805.2 Oryzias melastigma | reverse complement strand
TAAACTAATATTTCAGCTACATGCTGTTTTGGCTAATTTAGTTTTTTTCAGTCTTTTAGGATATTTTTAGGCTACATACTCGCTGTTTTGGCTGATTTAGAATATTTTTGAGTTTTTCAGCTAATTTGGCACTTTGCTAATATTTTAGCTAGTTATCAGCTTCCGCGTTTTCAGCTATCAGCTTCAGTGTTTTGGCTAATTTAGGCTTTTTTTCATTTTTTTAAGACTAATTTTGAGTTTAGCTAAAATTTCAGCAATTTTTGCTAAATTAGAAATTTTTCAATTTTCTCAGCTAATTTAGCTAATATTTCAGCTGTTTTGGCTTTTTGAGTTTTTTTGTCTAATTCAGCTTCAGCGTCTCAGCTATCAATTTAAACATCTTCAGCTATTAATCTATTACAGGTCATGCTATATATCTAGTTTTTAAAATTTCTTACTATTATTTTTTCTGTGAAGATTACAGAAATGAATTATTGAATATTTGTTTTTGTAAGGTTTACTGGAAAACCATAAATCTGTACATTTAGGCTGTGATTGTTAAACTTTTTCTGCTAGCCTACAAACCGACCCCGGCCCCCCATCAAAACTGATGTGCGGCCCTCACAAAAAAAAGTTTGTGGACCCCTGGGATAAACGACGGTGTTCCTTTCTGGCTGAATTTTGACCATCGAGCTTTTTACCTCGGATTTGCTTCCAGTTTTCCAAAGAATCCCACAGAGGCTTACCAGAAACCCGGAGAGTCTTTCCTCGCCGGAGCTCGCGGTAGGGCCGAGTCTGAGCTCTCAGCGGCGGCGGAGTCTCAGTCGAGCCAAACCGACACCAATCTGTCAGGCGTCCCACAAACACAATAATGACGAGGAAATGAAGACGAGGAACTGAGAGGAGGAAGCCTAAACCAACGGAGACGCTCTGTCACTCATGGATAAATGATGTTCTCTGCGTTCGTCCCCCTCTTTCCTGCGAGCTGTTAGCTCTCCGATCTGTCTTGTTTATCTCATTGTTAACAGCGACAGCCTCATCTGCATTTAAACTCCATCAGCGCGGGGGCAGGTGAGTCTGGCTGACAGCTCTCGCGTCTAATGAAGCAGCAGATAAAAATATCACTTCTATTTATTAAGAACAGAAGGGGAGCGGCGGCGGCGGTGGAGGAGCGAGCGGCAGTTTAATGAGCCAAATTTAGCTGAAAACCCGCCACAATGTGCACATCAATGTGGATTCTCAACAGAAACACGGTCATAAATTAAAAAGAGATGATCGGCTCCGCCTGTCAGCTCGGCTTCTCGTCACCGACGTCGACACTCCGGTGTTTTGAAGATTTCCTCCAGGAAATCTGCTTCATTTGGGCTTTTACTTTGAAAGGAGAGACAACTCCAGTGAGTTATTCTGCAATAAAAGCTTAACTCCTGGATAATGTGATATTCCTCAGACCTGCAGGCTTCTCAAATCACATGAATGTTTGGTTAAACCAGACTTCTCTGCTGCGAGGAAGAAGGATCGGATACAGAAACGTACCGAATTTCACGTTCCTCACGTGAGCTGGCATCATTTAGAAGAGATGTTTGCTTCATCTTTGAGTGAAACTGTTGGTTTAAAGGACTTGGAGTTTGTCAGAGTTAATATTTTGTGACAGAAAATCTTAGAAGTAAATGTCTAACGCTGCAGAGTTCCTCAGGAAACGACTGTTTGTGGGTTTTTGTTCTTCCTGTCTTTCATTATTTCCTATGGAGACCAAAACAAAAGTCTTATCACTTACATCCAAAATTTGGGAGTTTTCCCACATTATGTTCAAAAAGGGAATAGTTTATTATTTTTATATAAATCAAACAAAGCATAAGTGATATAATAATGATCAAACATATAAAACGCATTAATGGAACAGGCTGACGCATGTTTACTTTATTATTAGTGGGCGGTACGTCTCATGACAGCAGGTGAGGTGCTGCTTCACCTGCCTCCTGATCACACGTCCGCCGCTGAAACTAATTAAATAACTAAAAACTGCCAAACTTCCCTAATTACATCCAAAAACTGTTTTTACCCTTTAATTCTGGATCAAAACCACTCAATCGGGAAGGTCGATGCTGATTGGTTAGAAATTCTTCCAATCAGCATACAGAGGAATTTCTGACCAATAGGTTAATAATGGGACAGAAATCTCTCCATAGTTTAGTTATTTTCTGACAGGAAGCATTTTTTTTTCTTTTTTTTTAGAAAGACAAAAACAGAAATACTGACTTTTTTTTTTTTTTTTCCAAAGCAAAAATGTAGCTGCCCCGCCCCTGAGCTGTGATTGGCTCATCACTGTCTAACATGTGATGACATCAGAAATGTATAAACTAAATCAGATTCAAAGATTCTCCAGAGTCTTCAGGAATATTTTTGCATTTTATTTTCATGGAAACATTTTCTTACATGATGTGACTTCACTGACCCTGACCTAATCTAAATGTTCCTTATTAATGTAAAATATTCACATTTACACGTCAAACGGGTTCATTTTTTGAACTTTACAGCAAAGTATTTTGAAAGACAGTCGTGTTTTTGTTTCTGTGCTGCAAGGTGCAGAAATGAAGCTTTTGTTTTCGGCTGCAGAAAGTTTCAGTGACATGAATGGAGATGTAGAAGTTTGAGGAAACCTGCAGCAGCTCGACGCTCAGAGATGATGTCTGTGTTGTAAGTGAGCCTGTGATCCCGAGTCTGAAGTGCAATATGTCAGCAACACCCCAGAGTGAGGAGCCTGGCTCTGCGCCGCTAATGCGCTCTTCAAACCTGCTGTAATCAGATGTAATGTACAGGAACAATGTGGCGCAGGAATCTGCATGGAGAGCGACTCCCCGCCGGTCTGCGGCGCCGCTGATGAGCCCCGAGGGAGGCGGCAGCTCGTTTCTCGTCGGTCAGGAGGAGTTTGACACCTTCCTTCAAAGTCACGGAGCGTTTCTGGGATTTATCCTCGGAGGTTTCTAATCCTGTGAAATATTCGTTTCAACTGCAAACGGAGACGACAACAAGGAGCTCGGCGGGAACGTGCCGACCCGCCGCAGAAACGTCTGACCTGTCAGATAAGACCCATGTGTCAAAGTCAAGGCCCGGGGGCCGGATCTGGCCCCCGGGGTAATTAAATCTGTCCCTCCAGATCATTATATTTTATTGTGATTAATGACCCGATGTTATCTTGAGCTCATTTCTAACTTGTACAATTTTGACAAAATTTTTATGGAGAGTAAAATATTAAAGTTATTTAAGGTTTAAGTTGATTTATTCTGAATAATATTCCTGCATTTTTACTATTCATAATTATGTTAAGAAGTTAGTTTTAAAAATTGACATTCTGCTATCTTTTTGGACTATTTTGGCATTTACTGAGATTTTTAGGCTATTTTGGAGTTTAGCTAATATTTCAGCTACACGCTAGCTGTTTTGGCTAACTTTAGTTCATATTGGAGTTAGGCTAATATTTACATGCTAGCTGTTTTGGCTAATTTTGATTTTTTTTTCTGTTTTTTTAGGCTATCTTGAAGTTTGGCCATTTGTTTTTAGCAACATGCTAGTTGTTTTGGCTAATTTAGGCTTTTTTTAGTTTTAACTCCATTTTGGAGTTTAGCTAATATTTCAGCTACAACCTAGCTTTTTTAGCTAATTTTAGTTCATGTTGGAGTTAGGCCAATATTTTCATCCTAGCTGTTTTGGCTAATTTAGATTTTGTTTTCTGTTTTTTTTGGGCTATCTTGAAGTTTAGCTATTTTTTTTTCAGCAACATGCTAGCTGTTTTGGCTTATCTGTTTTTTTTGTTTGTTTTTTTTTTTGTTGTTTCTTTTTTTAGGCTAATTTGGCATTTAACTAATATTTTAGCTGGCTATCAGCTTCAGCATCTTCAGCAGCCAAATTCAGCTTCCAGCATTCACACTAGCATTATTACAGGTAAGGCTATAAATCTTGTTCATATTTATGTTAAAAAGTCACGGTTTTAAAGTTTTTAAAATGTAATTTTAGAGTGTTCAATAAACATTTATCCTGTTCGGCCCGTGACCTCAGGAGTGTTTTGGATTTTGGCCCCTCTGTGACTGAGTTAGACCCTCCTGAGTCCTTTCTACTGCAGCTTCTGTTCATCTGCAGGCGGTGACCACACCGCTCCTTCAAGAGCTTTTGATCTCATTCATTTACCGCTGGAGCCAGAGGTGAACATGTAAGGCCTGACGGAGCGCGTTAAGGGACAAAAACGTCCGGGTCGTGCGTGCGTGGCCGAGCCGTCACATCCTGCTGTTCTTTCATGGATTCAGCGCATCCGTCAGACCTTCCTGTGGTGGAGGAGTGATGCAACAAACAGAAATGAGCGCCGAGCTGCAGCTTCTGCCGCCGTTTTCAGCGGCGTGAACGCACCGCGAGGAGGCAGAGAATGTTTTCTTCAAGCTGCTGCAGGGAAGCTATTTCAGTGAAAAACACACAATTACACGCCGGCACTCGCCTAATCTCAATGTCACGCTCAGTGTTTGATGTGCACATGAGTGACATTTGTTTGAGCGTGCACGTGGAATGAGGGAGTCAAGGGCGTCACTTTTGCTGTAAATGATTTCATAGAAAAAACACTTTTTCACTCAAACTCTCAAACTTTCCAGTGATTGTTCTGGAGAACACCGAGACTTTTCCTGATGTCATCCAGCAAACGAGAACTAAACATGGGAAAGAATGAACCAAAAAAGTTACTTTGAGATGTTTGGATGAAGCAGAAGCTGATTCGTTTTTCTAATTTGTCATTTTCCTGATCATCCATCCATCCATCTTCCTCCGCTTCATCCTGACCAGGTCGCGGGGGAAGTAGTCTATTCTAAGATGCCCAGACTTCCCTCTCCCCGGTCACTTCCTCCACCTCCTCTGGGGGGATCCCGAGGCGTTCCCAGACCAGCTGAGAAACATAGTCTCTCCAGCGTGTCCTGGTCTTCCCCGGGGCCTCCGCCCAGTGGGACATGCCATAGACTTCCCCAGGGAGGCTGAGATTCCCCGGTAGTTGGAACACACCCTCCGGTCCCCCTTCTTGAAAAGGGGAACCACCACCCCAGTCTGCCAGTCCAGAGGTACGGTTCCTGTCTGCCACACAATGCTGCAGAGACGTGTCAGCCAAAACACTCCCACAGCATCCAGAGACTTGAGGTACTCAGGATGAACCTCATCCACCCCCGGAGCCTTACCACCGAGGAGCTCTTTCACAACCTCGGTGACCTCAGCTTGGGTGATGGACAGTTCCACCCCAGTGTCCTCAGCCTCTGCTTCCTCAACGGAAGGCGTGTCAGCAGGGTTGAGGAGATCCTCAAAGTATTCCTTCCACCGCCCGACAATGTCCCCAGTTGAGGTCAGCAGATCCCCACCTGAAACGGTGCCTGTAGAAAATTGCTTTCCCCTCCTGAGGCGCTGGATGGTTTGAGAGAATCTCTTTGAGGCCAACCGATAGTCCTTCTCCATGGCCTCACCAAACTCCTCCCAGGACCGAGTTTTTGCCTCCAACACGGACCGGGCCGCAGCTTGCTTAGACTGCCGGTACCTGTCAGCTCCCTCTGGGGTCCCACAAGCCAGCCAGGCCTGATAGGACTCCTTCTTCAGCTTGACGGGATCCCTTACTTCCAGTGTCCACCACCGGGTTTGGGGGTTACCGCCACGACGGGGACCAGAGACCTTGTGACCACAGCTTTGCTCAAAACGTGGTTAAACTAAAAAATAAAACAATATGTACTAACACTACCTGAACCATTTACAATAAACCTTTAACGATAGTTTAGTTGCTGATGTCTGTGTGGCCCTGCGACGGACTGGAGAACTGTCCTTAACCCAACATTAGCTGGGATAGGCTCCAGCATCCTTAAGGGGAAGAAGGCAGATTTTGAAGACGGACAGACAGAAGTAAAAATGATTCAAACCAACAATCTTTTCTGCTGAATATCAAAATAAAATCCTCTGCAGGTCATTAGAGATGAAACGAGTCTGTTTAAAGATGCTGACAGGCTGAGCGGACAGCGGGATGAAGCGCGGCGGCGTCCCGCTGTCCGTATCCCGCTAACATCTGGTCTGGAGGTTCTGTGAGTTCTGCTGTTTTTATATCAGACGGCTCGGTTCTCCAGGATAAACATGACACATGACCCATGAGCACAGCAGCGAGCAGGACCCGAACCAAACTCTTTCTCTGGATCCACACAGGAACCACGTAAACCAGAACTTGACCTGATTGTAAAAAGGAAATGTTCAGGTCTTTGGGGTGAAAAACTTCAATTTAAATGTCTTAAAATGTGAAAAATCTTTGGAGCCAAAACAAAAGTCTGATCCGATTTTTATTTATCTAAACAGAATAAAAACAAGAAAATGATCCTGATTTGAATATTTAGAGTTTTATGATCAATTCTGAACATTTTCACAAGATACTTTGAAGTTTTTATTTATTCTATGTGTTTGTCAGTTCGTAAACATCGTTTGAAGGATTTAAAAAAATATTTATTTGTAATCAAAAAGACCCAACATGAAAAAAAACCTAAAAAAATAACTTCCAAAGCTGTTCCTGTTGTTTTTGCTCTAAATGAATTATTTTAGGAACGCTTTTAGCTGATATTTCAATTTCATTTGTCCTTCCCCACTTTTGTAGCTGATTTCTGCCATTAATATTTGATCATTTTTCTGTAATTACTTAAAATGTAAAGTTGTATTGATTTGTCTTTTTTTAACTTTTGTGAGGCACTTTGTGAGTTGATCTGTGAAAAGTAATATAGAAATAAAGATTTACTTATTTAGTGAATTTATATGGAAACAGCCCAACTCAGAAGATTGTGACGTCTTTGCTTTTTGGAGAATTTTCAGCGTTTTTACTTATAAAAATACTTCTTAGTTCTCATTTTTCTGTAAATGCTCAGAACCTTTATGAGGCTGATTTAGGTCATATATAAAACTCTCTCTCTATATATATTTGAATTGATCTGCACCTTTTCTTCAGCTCAGAACCTTGCGGACTCCCGAGGTGTCGGTTGATCCGCCTCCGGCTGCATGGCGGTTCCTCTCACTTCCTGTCATTAGTCACCAGTCCCTCCTCTTCAAAGTTTAAAGGAATGTGCTGCCTTGGTGGGTCATAAATAATGGCTGATAAAGATGAAAGCTGGAGGAGAAACGGGAGCCAAGCTCGTCCCCCGGGGGGTCGAGTTTGTCCGAGTCGACCTGGAAAACAGAGAAAAGCTTTAAATACACAAAAGAATAAAACAAACATTTGAGTCTGAAAATGGAAACATTGGATTCACTAAAAAGAAATGAACTAAAGTGTTTTTGTAAAAAACTTTCAGTCAACTTCTTGTGAAAATGGAAATAAAAACGTAAAGAATGTTTCAGTGTTTGGAGGAATCCGTGTCCAACAATCCTTTTAAACTGTCACAGCAGGTTAATAATAACAACAATGTTTTGTATTTATCTTTTCTGTTTTTCTTATCAGGTCCCTTCATTTCTCCATTGACTTCTATGTTCAAACGACAGAATTTTTTTGTCACGTTAAAACTTTAAAACTGTAACTTTTTAACATAATTCTGAATAATAAAAAGCAGGAATATTATTGCAGAATAAATCAACTTAAACCTTAAATAACTTTCAATATTTTACTCTCCATAAAAACACATTTTGTCAAAATTATATAAATTAGAAATGAACACAAGATAACATCAGGTCATTAATAACAATAAAATAAAATGAACTGGAGGGCCGGATAGAATTACCTGGAGGGCCGGATCCGGCCCCCGGGCCGAGACTTTGACACGTGCTTTAAAGGATGAAACTCTGTTTTGCGTTTAAATGACAAAAATCATTTTTTATCTGTGAACTTGAAAGCTTCCATGCTTTTATTGTGAAAAGCTTGATTTGATCTGAGTATTAAAGAGGGGTTAACATTCCTCTGGAGGCGGAGCTTATCGTCTGTCAGACGTCACCTCTTTGTTGACCTCTGAAGGAGGCGACCATCGCTGTGAACATCTGATGTTCTGATATGTCATCACAGCTCCTGGAGAGTGCGCCCCGCCCCTGATGGAGACGGTTTGGAGCGACGGATGCGGCGGGCGCCCTCTGAGCTCCGTTTGATCCGTCATTTACAAACCGCATGAGTCATCTGCACGGCGGCGGCTCACTGCGGGGACGCAGGAATCACTCCGCTCTGATAGGTACGGCGGCTGCAGCGGGACGCTGCTCTTTAAAGTCAAATCTGAGGTGATCCAAACACGGCGGCGAGGCGGGAGTCGCCGCCATCTGAACATCGGTGTTTTAGAGGAGAATCACAGGCGGGAGACAAAACAACAAACATATTTTTGAAATTGTAGCACTTTGGTCGACTTTACATCCAAATGTGTATTTTACTGGTTTCACTACAATAGTTTCCTCTTCGCTCTGCTGATGCTCAGACCACTGACTGTATAAGAGATCTGGACAGAGCGAGTGTGACCACAACCAAAGAAAATGCTTTTAGTGAATTCAGTCGCCTTTTTTTGGGCCGCCACCATGTCGGAACCAGACCTCATCAGTAAGCAGTGATTGGTCCCAGTCGCTCTGAGTTGATGTTTCTATGGCAACCAGTGTCACCAATAGGGAGTGAGCTTGTTGGAAGGCCACGCCCCCTCCCTTTTTGATTTGCATGAATCAAACGTTTTGACCGTTGGCTGTAGCGTCGGTCCCCATGTACGGTCAACAGTGGTGACCATTTACCCAGAATACACCTGCAGTCCATTCGAAAGTAACAGGAAGTTTGAAACTCACTCAGGCTTTTCAAAATAAATCTGATATCTGACTGAGAAATGTCATCGGAGGTTTGCAAACGTCAGATTCCTGCCGCATGTTTTGGGGCGTGTCCACATCGGCTGGAGATCTTTCGGGAGGGGGTGTTGGTTTCCAAAGCTTTGGTATAAAATAGTATTTTCAAATATTGATTATTGATATACCTCATTCTCATTTCTTTTTTTTTTTCTTTTTCTCTTTTTTTCCTCCATTTGTGTTTATACACAGAAATAACGAGGAGGTACGGTGTGTTAGCATGTCCATTTGATCAGCGTTCTTTATTTTTTTCCTTCCTTTTTTGTTTTCCTTTTATTTTTTGTCTTTTTTTCCCGTTTCTTTTAATTTTTTTTCCACCCCTTTTCCTTCTTTGTCTTTCCATTTTTTTACTTTTTTCTTTTTTTCTATTTCTTTTGTTTTCTTTAAAAAAAATCTTAATCTTTTTTTTTTCACTTTTCATCCTTTTTTACCTTTTCATTTGAATTTGTGCTTTTGTCCTCTTCCCATTTCCTTTTTTCATTTTTTCTTTTTTTTTCTTCATTTTTTACCTTCCTATTCTTTTAAATTTTTTGTCATTTTTATTTTTTTTCTCTTTTTTGATTTTTCTTTTTTTCCTTTTTTCTCTTTAATTTTTTTCCCTTTCTTCATTTTTTATTTCCAGTTTTAGTTTTTCGTTTCTTTATTCTTCATTTTATTGCTTCCTATTATTTTTTCATTTTTTTTCTCACATTTTTTTTCCTTTTTCTTCTTTTTCTTTCTTCCTGTTTTTCTGTTTCCCTCCGTTTGTGTTGATACACAGAGATGAGGAGGAGGTACGGTTGGGTTAGCGTGTCTGTTTTTTCAGCTTTTGAGCCAGATTTTCTGACTTTTCATGTGACTATTCATTACTGAGGCAAACTAAATCAAACAAACCTTGAAAGTTAGTATTTCCCTTATAGTTGTGTCGCTCGGCGAACACCTGAGCCTGAATGCATCAAAGCGCCGGTTCGGGGGACAGGAGGAGGCTTGTAGCGGCGTTTTGAGGAAGCTCCTGGAAGCCGGCGCCGATGCTCATGAAGGAAGTGATGTGTGAAGTTTGGGCTGCGCTCACCTGAGGCCTCCGCCTGCTGATCTGTGTGCAGCTCTATGCAAATGCATCCGTGTGGAGGCGCACACGCGAGGCCCACGGATGCGCTGCGTGTTGCTGCGTGATGCCTGATTCTCACCCATGTGAATAAAGTATATTTGGATTTGAATTTGAAAGGCGTCCTGACAGACAGAAGGGAGATGTTGCTCTGTTTTCCCTGCAGGCTGCTCTTACATTTAACTGTGTTCAACCCACAACATTCACACGACATAAATAATTCATCGGGGAGTGTGCACCTTCCTTTGTGTGGATTCCTAACCGCTCATATCTGCTGCTGACGGCTCCAGATCTGGCCGGGCCGCTCCCCTCTTATGCAGTGATTTAGAAGGTGAATGTGGAGTGTGTCCGTGACATGCGGAGAATAAACGCGTCTCTGAAGGCGTGGAGCGCACGGGCGCATCCCGATCGATATTTAGCTGCAGCTATTTAAACGCTGTCAGGCTGGCTGCGCGGGACGTGGAGGCCGCTGTCTTGGCGTGGAAGGGGCTCTGAGAGCGGCGAAGTGCTCTGTAATTACAGTGTGTGGTCATGCAGATGGAGGGAAGCAGTTGAGAAGTTCTGTGCAGAACCTCGGGGTAGAACTCAGCGGTGTCCTGTTAGCCTCCTTCATGTTTGATGCTAAACAGACTCGGTCCTGATGAAATCCCGTCAGCGCCGTTCGCCCGCTCACTACATTATTCAGGTTGTTTTGGAGGGCTGCGGTTTCAATAAACTCTTCAGGAGCTGCAGCAGCGCCGGCGCGGACGGAATACTGATTTACGGTGTTGGCGAAGGTCCCGCGGCCCGGCGGGTCAGGGGAACCACAGGGAGCCGACTGTGAGGCTAAAGTGACAGAATGCATTCAGCAGGAAGAGGAAAAATCCCCGAAAACGAGGAAACACAAAAGTGGCAACAAACAACCTTAAAGCTACAGAAAGTTAAGACTATTGTAACATTTCTGACATCCGTCAGTCAAGACGATCAATTCTACAGAAATCTGAGTTTAATGTTGAAGATTTACTCTGATGAGAATTCTGTTTTAGTATCTCTAATGTCTTATTGTAGCATTTTTCTGATGATAAAATGACATAAAGCCACTTGAATGAATGAAGTGGTTTATTTAGATCAATCAGGTAATAACAGATCAAATATTAGGTTATCAATCACACATTGAGGAAGTGAACTTATATAATCCCACCGCGGTTCAACCGTAACATTTCCTCTCCATGAATTATCAACAACATTCAGATTAACATTTGAATTCTGAGGATGTCTTTATTCAAACAGTTGTGAATCAAGAACAGATAAAAAATGTTTGAAAAAGATCATATTTATAATGTAGAAACTACAGGCTCCCTGAAGGAATGAGGAGTCTTATATGCACCAATGAGTGGTTATATATTTTCCTTTTTTTTTGGTTCTTTGTTTTTTTTCTTCTATCGTTTCTATTTTCCCCTTTTTTGCATTCTTTTTCTTTTTTCTCTTTTTTGTCTTTTTTTCTTTTTCTTTCCATTTTTGTTTTCCTTTTTCTTTTTTCTTTTTTGTTTTTATTTCTTTTTTTCCTGTTTTCCTTTAACCTTCTTTTTCTACGTTTTTTGTCTTTTTCCTTTTTCTTTTTTCTTGTTTTAATTTATTTCTTTTTTTATCTTTGTTTCTTGTTTTCCTTGTTTTCCTTTTACCTTCTTTTCCTACCTTTTTGTCTTTCCCCATTTTCTTTTTTTCTTTCTCTTTTTTCCTTTTTTGTTTTTCCTTTTTCATACTTTTGTCCACCTTTTGGCCTTTTTCTTTTCTTTTTTGTTGTTGTTTTTTTCTTCATTTTTTTTTCTTTTTCATTTTTTTATATTTTTGTCCACCTTTTTGCCTTTTTTCTTTTTTCTTTTTTTTTACTTCAGTTATTTCTTTCCATTTCTTTTTATTTTTTTTATATTTTTTCTTTTTGTCTTTTTTAGTGATTTTCTTTTTTTTCCCTTTTCCTTTTTTTTTAAGTTTTTCTCTTTCCCTTTTTCATCATTTTTTTTTCCTTTTTTCACACAACTTTCTTCAACTCAGAGGTAAATTTCTAAGGCTTTCCTTCCGCTCTTCACAAACTGTCTTGAAACTGAGAGATTTTTGGATTTCACCAAAAGTCAAACGGAAAAGATTTCTGGATACGTCTAGAAGATCGATCAGTAGAAGATTGGATTTGGACTTTACTGTCAGGATCTTCTACCGTGAAAACGTCTCAGACTCCAGTTTATAATCACACTTAAGGAGCCTGAAAATCATTTGGATCATTTACAGTCATCTATTCATTTACGTCCAACTTCCTGTTTCTGAGCAGTCAGTCCCTCTCTAACTCGCCCACACAGTCGTGGTTCTGATCCGGTCTGAGTGGGAGGTTTGGGTCTGAACTGATCGATTAGAATCAGAACTCTGATGGTCCAGATGACTGTTTCTTTGTTCGGGTCTCACAGACCCACAAACATTTACATTTACAGACTGTTTTAGTTGTTGTGCTGAAGTCAAACTTTATCCTCAGAAACTTCAACAGATCAGCTGCTGAAACTAAATATCGCATAAAATAATAATAAAGTGTCTTCAGGGTCAGAAAACTATCGATAAAAGATAGTTCTGGTTTGTTGTGATCTGAAGGACAAGATCTTTTCACAGTTACTCTTTATGAGCCTTTAAATACAAATTTGACCTTCGCCACAAAGTCAGAAACTCACCAAAATCTGTACACAGAGAGTACCGGATAAAGAGGAAGTTTGGTGAAATAACAGTCAACCAACCCCCACCAACCGCCCCCCCACAATAAATAATTTAATACATTCAAAAACATGACATCACAGCAGAGAAACCATCAAAAAAATGACGGGACAAAAGTCTCTGGCTTGGTGGTCGTGTGTGAAATTTACCGTTATTTTACATTTTCCCAACAAAATAAAAAAATTTAAAAAAATGTTTGTTTCAATGATCTTCATTAAAAATGTTTTGTTGACCTTTGACCTCAGGAAGAGGCCGCCATTTTGAATTTCTGAAAGAAAAAGTCTTTAGTATCATGTCCAAATTGGAACTGCTCCCAGAGATTTTGACATATCGCCTCCTAACTCTGTGAGCGTCGTTGGGAAGCAGCTTGGTAGAAAAATGGGTTTTATAGTTTATAGATTTTGAAGGCCGTTTGTGTGGTAAAATGGCGTTTTGCTTTTGCTCAAACATTTTTTACCTTGTTGGGGAAGTTCCACACATGAATCGTTGGCTCAAGATGAAAAAAACTAAATGACAAACGATACAAATAGATCAGGAATAAGGGCATGGTTAACAAAAACCATCTGTTGCTAAGGAAATGTAAAAAAGTACTTTTGCTGATTCTTCTAAAAGTTACATAGACGTGTCTGTCTCTCCCAGACGACCAAAAAATACAATGGTTGCTATGGAGATAAACTTATAGAGAAGCCACCATTTTCATTAAACTGTCATGTGTGACCAGGGGATGTGTACAAAATAAAGTCCCAAAAATGGCCATAAAAATCCGAATTTTTAAATTATTATTTGAAGAAATATTTAATTATTATTTCAGAAAAGGAAATATAAACAGAAAACTCCTCTAGAAAAGTCTTAAATTCGATTGTTTGTTTTTCCTGCTGTTCTTCTTTGTTACCTGAAACATCTTAACTTTATTTGAACCTTTCACTCAAATCTATTTCATTCTGATAATCCTCTAAAATGATTTCTGTCACGAGTCCAGGATGATGGAGATCAAACCTTCAAAGGTTTGGATCCGGTTCCCGTGATCTGAGTTTCAGCATCAGGTGGAACGGTTCTGTTTCAGGGAATGAAGCTGAAAATCAAACTGTTCATTTTATCCTGAATCTTCATTAAACTTCTAGAATGTTTTCTGTCTTCAGCCTCTTTCTCTGGTTTTGCTTCTCGTCTTCATGCCGCCGTCTGCTCGAGCGCCGGTGTCGGATGAGCTGCAGGGTTCTTCCTCCAGCCTGTTGCCGTGTTGGTGGTTTCCGTGGAAACCGGCGTGTTTCCTCTGATGTGTGGCCGTGGTTTGTGATGCTGGACGGATCTGTGCGTCCTGCTGTGAAGATGAGGAGTGGGCGAGAAGCGGGGCGAAGGCCGCCGTTGTTTCTCTCAGAGCAGGTGCTGAAATGTGAGGATAATGAACGGAAATGTCGAGTTTGGAGCGATTTGTTTACGGAAAGCTGCTGGGCGCCGCGATGCTCACAGACCCAAAACCGGCGTCCCTGCAGGAGACTTTGATCCGGTTTCAGAGGAGGAAATGGAAACGTAATTACAGCGCCGGGAACAATGCTGCAGGTGTGACCAAAACAACAGCGTTATTGAGCTTTAGGCCGCTTGAGGTAATTCCATAAACGGATGGATGCAGGAATGACGAGGGAGGAGGACGAGGGAGGAGGACGAGGGAGGAAGACGAGGGAGGAGGACGAGGGAGGAGGACGAGGGAGGAGGACGAGGGAGGAAGACGAGGGAGGAATACGAGGGAGGAGGACGAGGGAGGAAGACGAGGGAGGAAGACGAGGGAGGACGAGGGAGGAAGACGAGGGAGGAAGACGAGGGAGGAGGACGAGGGAGGAGGACGAGGGAGGAGGACGAGGGAGGAGGACGAGGGAGGAAGACGAGGGAGGAGGACGAGGGAGGAAGACGAGGGAGGAAGACGAGGGATGGGAAGTTCGGAAAAGTTTGTCGTTTGACTCAAAGTGATGAACGCTTTGATGCTGAGACATCAGATCAGTTTGGAGGTTGAATTCCTCTGACGTTGTGCCTTTGTGCGTTCCTCTGGAGTCGGAACTGTGGAGGGAAAATAGACTCACCAAAATGTTCGCGTAACTTTGGATTTGTGCGCGATTCTTAGATTTGTGTTTGATTTTAGATTTGTACGTGTGTTATTCTTAATTTGTCTGGGATCTTTGGATTTGTGTGAGATTTTGGATCAGCGCGTAACTTTAGATTTCTGCCTGCATTAATTTTCATTTGTGCGTGATTTTAGATTTGTGTGTAATTCTTGATTTGTGTGTACCTGAGTCTATTTTCTCTCCAAACGGAACGCCTGCTTGGAAAGTCACAAATAAAGTTCTGGATTGGTCCAGTGGACCTCCAGCTGCAGATTGACGTCCGTGGATCAGCTGGAGACCCGGCGCCGTTTTGACTCCAAGAAGCTGCTGGAATCCCACCTGAGGCTCCGCCTCCTTCAGAGAACAAGCCTCCAGATCAGAAAGCAGAGTATTGCGCGAGCAGGTGAGCTGCAGAGATTAGTCTGTGGAGCTGAATGTAAATAATATTTTCTATAATGACCTGTCAGCTCAGCCCTGAGGCTCACTAATGTGTTTTTAATAGTCTCCCTCTCTGCAGACGGCTTTTGTTGTCCACAAAGTTGCGGCGAGGAAAGCGATCTCGCCGAAGAGAGCAACTTCATGAGCTCCCGAGCTGAGAGCAGAACTAACTTCATGCTTCGGCAGCTCAGAAAATACTCCGAGAGTAAAGAGTCCAGCCGGCGGCTGTCCTCCGCCGCTCTTCAGGCGCTCTCCAGGCGTCTCTGAGGCAGAACGCCGCCTGTTCTCTCCACAAGCCTGTGGTTTTGTTTTTGAGCGGCGCCCACGCGTGTCACGCCGCTGCCTGTGATCTTCCGTATCGCCGTGCGTTCACTCCGCTGGGTTTGTGGCGCCGTGACGACACTGAAACCTTTTGAAGCCGTCGGCCTCGGTATCTGCACGGCGCAGAAACGAGCGAGCTGCGGTGTGTTTACCGAGCGGCGGCACTGAGCACGCCGTTTAAGCTCCAAGTGACCCCGGTGACCCCGCTTCTCCGTGGCGTGGCGCGAGCACCGATACACAGACGGCGAATTCTTTTCTGGGGTTTGTAAGGAGAAAAGCAGCTGCAGGGAAGAAGAAAACTCCTGAACTTCAGCCTGAAGCTCAGACGCTGTGACCTCGGCTCTTATCACGGCCAAACAGGAAACGCTTTTTATTAAAGATTATTACAGCTGAAAATCCGTTTCTGTGTGAGGGTCAAAGGTCGCCTCCCTAAATCAGGTTGAGCAGGATTTGATGGTGACGGATGATTTGTATCTGCAGTGAGAATGCTGCTGCTGAGGAGTCTAAAGCTCTAAAGCTGCCTTCAGTCTGTGACCGAGCCGCTCTGATTAGACTGCTGATGCCGTCCGGCGAGGGCGCCGATAAACCGCTTTCATTCAACCGTCACCGAGCAGCAGGGAGGATGTTAACGGGAGCAGTTTCCATGCTCCGTCAGATCCAGGAGCTCCTCCCAGTTAACACCAGAACTTCAGCGCCGCTCTCGACGGTGTTTGAACTCATCAACAGGCGTGTCCAAACGACTAAGAGGAACAGATTAGCCGAGTCTCACGGTCTCTGAGCTAGCATCAGATGCAAACAAACACTTATGTTTTTACCAAATTGACAGTCAGTTTGTCCGTTATCTGCTCCGTTCTCTCCCAGTTAGCTTGTCGTAGTTAGCATGTTTCTTCATGTTGAAAACAGTAAAAATTTCTTGACATTTCTGGCAGTTATTTTGTATTTCACAGAAAAAAATGAGCCGATTTCCATTTGTCCTGGACGCGAAATGAGCTAGAATCACAGAAGGGTCACATACTGATCCTACTGATCTAGTTCATACTGATCTATACTGATCTAGTTCATACTGATCTAGTTCATACTGATCTATACTGATCTAGTTCATACTGATCTAGTTCATACTGATCTATACTGATCTATACTGATCTAGTTCATACTGATCTAGTATAAACTAGATCAGTATGAACTAGATCAGTATGTTTTAGGTCATACTAGATCAGTAGGATCTAGTTCATACTTGATCATATTGATCTAGTATGAACTTGATCAACATGATCTAGTTCACATGATCTAGTTCATACTCTAGTATGAACAATTGATCTAGATCATACTGATCATACTATGTGCCAGTTAAAATCATGCGATCTTGTTCATACTGATATAGTATAAACTAGATCATACTAGTTCATCATGAACTAGATCAATATACTTTAGTTCATACTAGATCAGTAGGATCTAGTTCATACTAGAGTATGAACTAGATCCTACTGATCAATATTATATGGTATTGGATCCCGGTACCAGGATCCTAACCTTAACCCAGTACCGAGCACAGACCGGTTCCGAATGCACTACCAGTTCTGGACGCGGTACCAGATGCGGACCAGGCTAGGATTAGGGTACCTGTACCTGACGTGACCCGAGGTTTGGTCCACGCCCGGTACCGCGTGTGACGCAATGACTGGACCTCTGATTTAAGGGGAACGTCAAAAAGTGATGAGTTGGGATTTTGAACGTGTTGGCTTGATCCATAAAAGGGGCGGGGCCTTTTGATTTACTTGTTGCAGGTGCTTTGATTGAAGACTTTGGCACCATTTCAATCCACTTCCTGATCTTGTCTGATTTCTGTTCCTCCATCAAACCCATTTTGTGCGTTTTGTTGCGTTAGTAGTTTTAAAGCTAGCGCTCGTGTACTCTGACAGCTCACTGAACTAAAGGAGATCTGCTTATAGATGTGAAATGTGCTTTGAAAAATGATTCTCCCTGAAAGAAAAATAATTCCAAGGATGATTTCTGCAGCGAGAACTCCCCGAGCGAGTTCAGCGGCAGAGGTGAAGCTCATGAATACACAACCGCATTGTGCACACAAATCTGCAACAAGCGCACGTGGCTGACGAGCGTGCTCGACCCTTCCACACCTCGCTTTTTAGGGGGTTTGAAACTAATTGAACCGGGTGGCGTGGCCCTGGGGCCTGACTGCTGGCAGCTCCATGAATTCAGAGCTGCTGTTGGCCTCTTTCACCTTTCGGTTGTTGAACACGTTTGAAAAAGGGACAAAATGAATTCAGAACAAGAGCAAAAAGCAATCAGTCTTTAGCTCAGTGCTAAAAAAGATGCACTTTGAAGAGGAAGTTAAAAAGCAGAAACAAAGGTTCCAAAATTTGTCCATTAATATTTATTTTTGACTCAAATTATGTGGAAAATGACTGTTTGTAAACTTGTGACCTTCATAATAACAATTTTGGTCATTAATGTTGCATTGCATTAAATAAAACATGACTTTTGGTCAGCTACATTTGGAGTCAAAATGTGATAAAAATGGAAAAATATCTGATAAATAAAAACGAGCAGAAAGTCAGGCGGTCAAAAGATTCAATTCTATCCAGGAAGTCTGAGATGATCTGATCCATAGTCAGCCATGAAGATGTTTTAGTGATTTAGAAAACTGTCAGGCAGCATCTGTTTTGTTCCTCCTGAGGATTGGGAGGTTGTGGTAGAATCCTGAACACTGGGATCTGTCCTTCAGCGGCTCAGAGAGCGAGACGTTTACATCTGAGTGGTCAGATGTTGTTGGGTTTTTGTCCCGACTCTTCTCTGCGGATCCTCTGGAAGTCATTCCGGCTGATGTTTTCCACCAGGGATGCTCATTCCTGGTTCTAAAGATTGACCACCCTGCCTGTTTTCCACTATAAACCTCTGTGGTTGAGGTCTTAGAGCACACCTGCACCTAACCGCCGTGGCGTTGGTCTGTCGCAGTCTCTGGCTCCAGTCAAAAGTCTCCATTACAATGCTACTCATCATACAGTATATGGACGTATGCTTTGGGCCCCCTCTGCCCCACTTTTTGAGGTTTTAGGTGTCCGCAACTCTCATGATGCGGTACCAGACATGGTAATGGACAAGGAACCAGTATGGGGTTAGAGTAAGAGGACTCGGTACCGGTCCATGTCCCAAGGACTTTTCCCTGTCTGTGGCCGGGTATCAAGTGGCCTTCGGACTGGTACCAGTTCGGAGGTTGGGGACTCCTGATTTAACGGGAACAGCCTACAGGTCAAAAAATGATGTTAGGGACACCTAAATCGTCAAAAACAACCCTGGAGGGGGTCCACACCATACGTCCATATATGACGAGCTAAGAGTGGCAATGCTTTCTCCAGCACAGTGAGCACAGCGGTACAGTAGGCCGCGGTATTTAATGTTGTCACCGTTACGACTTGGTTGTGTCACCAACATGGAACTGCTTTCGTTTGTGGGTCAAAAAAGACCCTTTTGTCATCAAGTTCTTCAGTTTTTGTAAATATCCAAATGATCTCTGGAGTCTAGTTTCCACTGGGCAGTACTGTATGGTCGAGTAATCTCGTCTGTCTGTAAAAGGTTTTGTCCTGTAGGAAGGACCTCTGGAGAAAAATAGTCTGTAACACGACTTTTCACACACAGCATTTTTACTGATGGAAATTTATTTTTTCCTGCAGTTATGAAACAGTTTTACCGACACACATCTCTTACTTCAAGGACGAAACTTTTATACAGACAAAACTTAAGCAACAAATCTAACTTTATAACGGAGCTACTGTTGATCCCCATTGATTGGCAGAAGGTCATAAAGCCAAAAGAAAGTGCCAAGAAAGTTCCTCTTTGCAATCTTCTCTCAAAAAACAAGAAATGCTTCGTATGTATGAAGTACCAAAAGCCAAGTGGCAATCCATTGCTGTTGTTGTTGTTAGCTTCACCTCGCCTTGACGGTTCAAACACTTGAATGACTTGGACCTTTCTAATCCGGACTGTGCCGCTCAGTCTTCACGAGGATTTAAGGACTGGATGGTCGTAGGTCTTAAGCTACTTCAGCCCTGTTGGGGTTTTAAGGAGGTCTCACTCATTCTGGCATCACAACTCAAATTCTTGAAGATCAGGTGAAGGTCCCGTGGCCTCAGCGGTCCCAGAAACCGAAGGAATCGTACTTTAGGGTCAGATGTCCTCCAACACAGAACAGCTGATGAAGAGGTTCTGAAGGAGGAAGACTTGTCGGATCACTTCCAGACCGTAATATTCCTCTTTTCAAACCAATGCTTCTGTTTCACTGATTGTGTATTTAGGGTCATTGACAATATCTAACAAGAAACGACGGAGGTAGAGTGGTCAACCTATAATGAGGGTTCAATTCCCTCCCCGAGGTCTCAAACTGTCCTTGAGCAAGATAGTGACCCCCACATCGCCTGTGAACCGATTTGGGCCTTAAAGCAAAGTAGAAGAATTAGTTTCCATAATCATACTTGAGACTTGAACTTTTTGTTGGTAACCACCAGCGAATGACAGAAGTCCCAACGAGCCGTCGGTGTTGTGTGCGGTTTGGTTTCCTTTGGAGTTTTAACTGACATACATGCATCTTTGGAGAATCAAATGTTTTTAAAGCTGCAGCAGGTTTGTGTTTAGACCACATGTGCACACCGACCTCAGAGAAGTTCAATCAGAACAATCACAGCAAACAAACCGACACAACCGGGTCAAGCAGAAACCGGCAGAGTTAGGATTCCTTGGTGTTTTTTATATTTTAATTCACCAACAAGCAAAAAAAACATTGTAAATGGAAGTGCCTTAAGAGAAACAAAAATCTAAATGTATCTTTATGACTTTCAAAATAAAACTCCCCTTAAGTGCCTTTCCTTTATTCCTTTACAAAGATGGAGTTCAACATTGACATGAAAACATTCTTAGGAAAACATTTCCAGGAGGTCTGAGTTAATTTTTAAATATGTTGCTTACAGGAATACATTTCTCCTGACGCTGATGTGGAAGACGCAGACGGCAGGAATGAAACATAAATGTAGAACGTTCCGGACACAACGGAGACGAAGAAAAACCGTCAAAGAGAAACCTTTGTCTTGACTAAATCCAGACGCTTTAAGTCTCACTCCTACACAACGACACACACACACATGCAAATACAAAGATACACAGATGCACACACACCCCCACACCCCTGCACACAAAATACACACAGATGCACACACCATACAAACACAGACACAAAGATTTGCACATACCTATAAAAAGATGTGAGTACACACACATCAGTGCCTTATACCTATAAAGAGATGAACACACACGCACACCCCTGCACACACACACACACACACACACACTTTGCACTTACTAACACCTAATTTCTTCTCTGAAGTTCCTGTAGTTCTAAAGTTGTGACATAAGGAGAGAGGTGTCAGGCCTGTCAGCACTGGCTCTGAGTGCATGTGTGCGTGTGCATGTGCTCATGCATGTGTGCGTGCACGAGTGTGCCATACTTCTGCTTCAAAGCGTCTTTTGAGTTAATGGGTGTGTCATGACAGATTTTTGTCAGCCCCCTGCAGTGATTTAAGACTCTGTACTTGTATTAGTTAGTTGTTTGGGGGGGGGGTGCGCGCACGTATGTGTGTGTGGTAGCTGACTCAGATCCTAAGGGCCCCCCCCCCCCCTGGAGCTCAGCTGTCAAACGCTGTTTTTCTTTCCGGTCTTTTGTCTGCCTCTCTCGTTCTTCTCTTACTGTACATCAGGCGCTTTCCTGCAGAGCGCCAGCTGATGTCATCGTAAACCGCCGCCCGTCACACTCATCTCCATGTTTGCTCGGTGGATTCTGGTGGAGTGACCCCCATAGTCCAGTCTGAGGATGGTTCTGCAGGAGTTCTGATCTCCCAGCTGGAAGATAAAATTCTGTTTTAAGCATCAGCGCCTGTCAATCAAAGCCTAATTGGATCAGTGTGGACTGAGGTGCTGCAGGCGGGATCGGTCTGTAGTGGTCAGTGTTGCAGCAGATCTAAAGACCTTCAGTCGTTTCTTGTGGAACACAGACGTCCATCAAGTTGAGCTTTTTCCTTCAAAGTTCTGTCGAGGAGTCTTATCCTCACATGATCCAGACTTTAGTACAGAACACACATCCTTGATTGGTTCTGACCCGGTTATCCTGACCCTGGAGAGCCATGGTACGGACGCAGTTGGTCTCAGTCAGTATTCAGTCAAAATCTGCAAAAATATAAGGTAGTAAAATGCTTTGAAATGAAAGTTTCCAGCTTTGTGAACAAAATTAAATTTCCATTTAATTCTATTAATATAGCTAAATATCACAAAACAATTCCTTCATTGGGCTTCATGCCGGTAATTGTACAGAAGCAGAAAGTTAGTCATAAAAGATAAACAATAGCTAAAAACTAAACAGACTCAATAAAACTGGTTATCCCTGTCCTGAGACCCTCCTTCCCGGTAAGGAAAAACTCAAAAAAGAAAAACCAAAACAAACAAAAAAAAACAGATTCAAGAAAGGAGAAAAAACCTCAGGGATGTCCACATGAAGGATAGATCCTCCCCAGGACGGACAGGAGATTTACCAGGAATATTAAAGAGGAATTAGCTTATCTAACTCTACAGCTACGTATTTGAATAGAGTTCAGCCAGATAGGACAGGGGAACAGGTTGGGGCAAGATCCACACCAAAGTCAAGCTAGAAGAGTGGTCCACGGCCAAGACGAGCCAGAGGCGAGGTCCACAGCTAAAACAAGCTAGAAGCAATGTCCACGGCCAAAACGGGCCACAGGCGGCATCCATGGCCAAGACGAGCCAGAGGGGAGGTCCATGGCCAAGACAAGCTAGAAGCGTGGTCCAGGCCAAGACGAGCTAGAGACAAGATCCACGGCCAAAATGAGCCACAGGCAAGATCCACGGCCAAAACGAGCCAGGGGCAAGGTCCACGGCCAAGACGAGCCAGAGGCGTGGTCCACGGCCAAGACGAGCCAGAGGCGTGGTCCACGGCCAAGACGAGCCAGAGGCGTGGTCCACGGCCAAGAACAGGAGCATGGGCAATCCTCCCCTGGAGGAGAGTGGGAAAGAGGAACAACACCCGAATCGCACTGCACCAAACAGAAATATAGCTAAATAAAATGAATAATAAGTATAATACAGAAACACACTGTTTTTTTGTTTATCCTTCTCGTGAGAACAGTCTTCAACATTTGAGGAATGGTTGGTGCGTTTTCAGATTCAAGCTGTTTTACAGACTCAGAAGCAGCACATTCAAATTTAAACCTCTGTAGTCGTTTCTTCTGCTGCTGGTACAAATAAAAACATATTGAGAGCAAAACCATGTTGGCTGATGAACGTTTGCTTCCTCTGAGCTAATTTTATCTCCTAATTCCACACTAATTTCTTCATGAAAAAAGACATTTTCTTCTTTGATTGTTGCGTCTCTTTACAGTATTTGTTGTATTTCTGTTTGCATCTGAGTCATGATTAATCCTAATGAGATTAGCAGCTGCTGCCAGATTCTTTTGTCAATCGCCTCAAAAATGAAAAATCCACAAACGCTGACGAGCGCATGGATGTCACTTATTTTGAATCTGTGGTTGGGATGTTGGGGTTTTTGCTTTGGGTTTTTTTTAATACTGTTGATATCTGAAATTAAACACTGTCTTTAATTCATGAGCTGCAGGTGAACTGGAGAGTTTTATTATAGGAGGAGAAAAAACTGTTTCTTACTTTGAATTTGGAGTGGAAAAAATGTCTATCAAAGTACCACATGCTAAAGCTAATAATAGCATTTTCTGACCAGAACACAGACCGGATTATAGGTCATATAAAGTGAAACTGAACTGTAAAATAATTTGGTGTGACCAACCCAGGAAAACATGCAGGTTCTCAGATGCTGATGTCATAAAGTGAGAACCGCCCCTTCCAGGAAGAGTCTGCACTCCCAGCCCCGCCCCCAGTCTTTGGGGCTTGCAGGTGATCAGCCACTAGCCTTGTCCCTCATTTAACGGTATTCAGTTGCTAGCTTCTCCTCTCAGCTAGCTTAGCTGCTAGCCCCAGTCATGTCCACACTGGTTGTATCCATGGCCGGGGCTTCTAAAGACAGATATACTTACACATATCCATCTTTGCTAAACTTCAGATGTTGCTTGTTTTTATGGGCAAAACATGAACATGCTGCCGAGGTCGACTCTAGGATGAGGTCATAAAATGGGCAACACCCACAGGCAGCGAAAGGCGGAGCTTCAGAGATTGAGACGTCTTATTTACAGGTAGGAAAAATGATTAATGTGTTCTTTCCTGTGCTAAAGGTAATATATGATCATATATATGATATACTTTTCTCTGAAAAGCTAAAGAAAAGCTTGGTGTGGGCTCTTTAAAGTTATCACATGTGTAACTTTAGTCTAGCGCCCCCTGCTGGTCGCTAAGATCGAATGAATTCATCACTCGGAGACGTTTCTGTCGACTTGGAAAAGCAGGACGTTTGTGTGTCTGTGAGCTTCAGCAGGACAACTCGGCATTAAATCTTGTTAGGAAGTGTGGATGAAAGTCCTGTGGCTGAGAAACACAAACGCACAACACACACACACACACCCCCCCCCCACACACACACCCCCACGCACACACACACACACCCTCACACACACTCACAACAAGCATCCTCCTCTGCTCAAACTTCAGCAGAGTTCTGAGGCTGCTGGGCACAATTGCAGTGGAACATCCCATAATGAGGGTGTGTCCGTTTCCACGGCGATGAATAACGGTGCTTTAATTTAAATATATTGCTGAATGTCAGAGAATCAGGGAGCGGAAAGACTTCAAGGCCACCGAGTTCTCGCCGTTTCCCTCCTCGCTCTCTTTTCTGAAGCTCAGCGTGTCATTATTTTACGCAGCTTTACAGAAAATACCAATTAATTGACAAATGCAAAAAAAGTAATAATAATTAATTAAACTGCAGCAGGCAATACATCAGCCAGCAGCCGAATCTGGATCATAATTTTTTTCAATTTGCATCTTGGTTTGTGGCCAAAGCCGCAGTTCACACGGGTTTGTTTGTGTCTGGAATAATTAAAGGGAAGTTTTTGGCCCAGAAGAGGCAGTAATCTCAGCTCCAGCTGCTGTAAGAACATGAAAAATGACAGCAATAAGAGCCTTATTTCTGAAACATATAGCAGGTGTTGCAGCAAAGAGAAAATCTCTTTCTGCTAACAAAAACAAAAGAAATGTGGGCTGGATCTGAGGGCCGAGCAGAAGAGCCTGGAGGTATCCGAATGGAGAAACGTCTGCCGTCTCTTTGGAGATGTTAACTCATTAAAGCTGGACTCATATCTCTGTTTGCTGACAGCTGCAACACGTATAATGAACTGGAATCCTCGTCCCTGGAGCTCGCCGGGGTCTGGTTGCCTCACAGTTGAAACTGATTTGCCGTATCAGGTTACAGAGAGAGGGAGCTCTGATTTACCAACAAACCATGAAGCCCCTGAACGCAGCGAGGGGCCTCCAGGGGGCAGCAGAGAGGGGTGGGTCCCTCTGCTGCACCTTGACATCCTCTGATAGATCCAAATGTGAAAATACAAGCTTAGCCACGCCCCTCTTTACCTCTCGCGGATCAACTTCAGTTCTGACTGTATAAGAGAGAGCTGGACAGAGTCAGTGTGACATCACCCATAAAGATGATTTACTTCCAGATCCAACCAAATGAAGTCAATTCAGTTGACGTTTTCCCGCGATACGGACGCCGCCATGTTGGAACCAGACAATGTCAGTAAACTGTGATTGGTCCACTCTGAGTCAATGTTTCCATGGCAACCACTCTCACCAATCAGGTGTGAGCTTATTGGACAGCCACACCCCTAACACTGAAAGCTGTTGTTGTTTGATTGGATGTTTGAGATGAGGACATTGAGGCTTCTGATTGGTCAGTTTATAACGTAAATAAATTGTGATAGAGATGAAAAGAAAATTAACTTTAACAAGAGGATATTAAAAAAAAATAGAGTAAGAATAGTTATTCTGACCAATAGAGTGAACAGCTGAATATTTCTCAGGGATTTTGGCTTTCTGGGACCAGTGGCTACTTCCTGTTTGGAACGCCAACCAAACGACCTAAATTTAATAGATCAACAATCGATCCATAAAAGTTTAGATCAATCTAACACATATGTTAAATCCGCTAGCTTGATGCTAATGTATAATGGGATTTTCCATAGTACAGCTAATGCTAGCACTCAGTTGACCCATTAAAGTAGAGATTGATCTAACGCATAATGCTAAAGTCAGCTAGCTTGATGCTAACATATAATGGGATTTCCCATAGTACAGCTAATGCTAACGCTTGGTCGACCTAAACTTTCATGTCTGACAGAATGAACATTATTAGAAACTCACAGGCAGGAGTTTTTCAAACTGTTTTAAGGAAATATTTTTAAAGTAACCATTTGTGGTCTAAAATATTGGTTTTTTTTTGCTCATTCTTTCTTCTTCTTCTGAAATACAGTGTATTACTACAGCCCAATCGCCACCTAGTGGCTAAACTGAAACGTCCTCAAGGAGAGGCAGAACAATCTCATGATTTCATTGATACATTTTACAGGATGTGAACTGGATCAGATTAATGTGAAAATCTTTAAAGCATTTCTATAGATCATTAAAGTATCTCTAAAAAATTATCTAAATGTGTAAACTCAAAAATGTATTTGAATCAAATTAAATTGAAAGGATTGAAAGAATCTAAAAAAAACTTGGAATCGAATCGATCCGTGCTCTGGACAACCAAACTGAATCGATTCTGGGAATTATCGGCGATATCCCGCCCTAAAGGAGGCGGGTCATATCGCTCGACTCTTGCTAATATTCACCCCTAGGTGTTACAACAGCTTTAAGTATCTATATGTACATTTTTATCTCAAAATGTTCAATATTTCTTTCATTTTTTAATATTTCTTACAAATCCACAACCAGGTTTTCCACTGACTTTGACGTCCTGGTTTGACCCTGGAACGACCGGATGAACGTTCCCGCCGGGATCCTTCCAGAGCCGCTCAGCTAAAGCGCTCAGCTTTGTCTTCATGTGTTCGGCATGAGCGAGCCACTAATAATCTTTCCAGTGTTCATATTTCAGGGCCAGACTTTTATTTTGTTATTTTATTGGCGCTCTTCTCTCTAACGACTGCGATGAATAATCCATTCCTATGGACTCAACATACAGTTTTAATGGGACCGCATCAATCTGGGTTTTATTCGCCATAAAGCTGGAGAGCGTCTCATGATCCTGTCTCCTCCCGACGCCGACGGAAACGCAGCCGAAGGAATTTATGTGATGAGGAAGTTTTTTTGTGGCCTGCAGCTAATTTCACCAGAACTTTGATCACTTTTTGAGACTTTTCTGCAGCCAGACGCTGAGAGAAAATGAAGAACAGCAGATTTGAGAGAGTGTCAGGATCTCGTCTGAGACAGATTAGCATCTCTAAAGCAGCTTTAAAGCTGAGGAGATGTGCTGCAGGCAGCCCCCCCCCCCATGTCCACGGGACAGGCAGGAGTTTGGATTCTGACGGAGCCCACGTCCTCTCTGAGGCTCTGCAGCCGTTTTCCTACTCATCAGGAAGATTTCCTTCTGTCTTTCATGAAAAGGTCATCTCTGTTCCTCCTGACCGCTTTGGTCCACACATGTTTGGTTCAGAAGCCCTGAAGTTATCGTCACGGCAACGCTCGGGTCTGCTTCTTTAGCAGGAAGCTCCACCCAAAAAATGAGGAGAATTTAGTGAGCAATGTTCAGAAACGTCACAATCACAAATGGAAAAAAATTACATTCTGAAAAGATTTTTTTAACAGAGAAAACATGTTTTTTTTTCTTTCTTTCTTTCTTTTTTTGTTGTTGCTCTAAGCTTGATGTGGCCGCTGAAGATGCTAGTGCTGATAGCTGAAGATGCTAGTGCTTATAGCTGAAGATGCTAATGCTGATAGCTAATGATCCTAATGCTGATAGCTGAAGATGCTAGTGCTGATAGCTGAAGATGCTAGTGCTGATAGCTGAAGATGCTAATGCTGATAGCTGAAGATGCTAGTGCTGATAGCTAAAGATGCAAATGCTGATAGCTGAAGATGCTAATGCTGATTGCTGAAGATGCTAGTGCTGATAGCTAAAGATGCTAATGCTGATAACTGAAGATGCTAGTGCTGATAGCTGAAGATGCCTAAATTGATAGCTAAAAACGTTGATGTTGAGAACTTGCTAAAACATTAGCTAAATGTGAAATTAGTCTACAAGACTGGGAAAATGTTTATTTAGCCAAAAAAGCTAGCATGTAGCTAAAATATCAGCTAAACTACAAAATAACCTAAAAAACTAAAATAGCCTAAATTAGCCAAAACAGCTAGCATGTAGCTGAACTATTACCTGAAGACCAAAATAGCCTAAATAGCCTAAATAGATGCTGCAAGTGTCTAAGCAGGATGCAGATCGTGTTAAAAATAAACGCAGAACACGATCGCGTTGCTTGAAAATGATAAACACCAGAAGAAGAACGTCGCAGTTCTAGCGGAGAGTCACAATCAGATCCAGACAACATCAGTACGAACGAGACCGCCAGACTGTGGATGCGATGCGAGCGATTACCAATCACTTAAACCAGCCTTAACGGGCAGGTGGAAGTCGCTCAACCAGTGAGGGCAGGTCAGTATGGGGCGGTGGGGCGGTGGGGGGCGGGGTTACTGACTAAACTGACTTAAACTTGTTTCTTGGTTCATCTCCAAGAACTCGTGTTCCTTTACGACTAAATTGACCTCATTATTTAAAAATAACAGAAAATGTTTTAACAAAACCATGTTTGCTTTTGTCATAATATTAAATACAATGACATTTAGCACGTTTGAACAAATTATGAATACTTGGGGTTTTCTCTATATTGTCTATTTCTATTCATCAGAAAACATTCAAGACTGGATACATCACACAGTCGTCTCTGATTTGTACCAATTTTGAGTATTAATATTTGTTTTAACAGATTTTATAGTGACAGAAAAGTAAATAATCTGAAGTTTAGGGCGGAGCTTCTCACCTCAACATAAGCAAAACTCTGCTCCGCATCTTATTTTTGGCCAGTAGGGGGCAGTGTTTGTGCAAACAGGATTATTCTACATTTAGAAGTTAAACATGAATCAAATATTCCAGCAGAAACATGAAGAACACTCCATGTGAATTTAAGTTTAGATTTTATCAGATATAAAACCTCTAACAACAGTTGGTTGAAGCTTCATTTCATCTTGACGTCTTTCCGATTCTAATATCAGAACAACCACACAGGAGCATCTATACCTCCAGCCAGAACGGAGACGTCACACCTCAAACGAGCGTTTCCTAATCTTCAGAAAATGAGCCGAGCTGCTGTGAGGCTGCAGGATCTCCCAGGACTTCCACAGAACTTCCAGGAGGGAAGGTTTCCAGCTGCTGAGTTTTTTCATGTGAAAGAGGCTCAGCGTGAGGAGAAACTTCACTCGTCAAGTACTTTGTGTAGTTCTAGTAGTACTCGTGGTTTCTGATAAAACTTTCCTTTACCACAAAAGCCTCCGTGCTGCTTTGTGCTGATGATTATTCGGATTTGTTTCTGTGAATTCAGTCCAGACTGTTTTCACAGAAACAATCTGCATCTTTTATCCTTTCCTGATCAGAATCAGCAGTAAACAAAACTGGAGTAAATCTCCATCGGCTCCTTTCATCCTTTGGTTCAGGTTCAGAATGGAACCATCTTTCTCCAAACCAAACGCCGCCGCCGCCGTGTTGGGTTTGAACATGGAGCAGAAGGTCACGGCCGTGAAAGGTCGTCCTCGCCAAAGAAAGTCAATCCTGCCGCTGTCATCTCATGTCCAGCTCGTTTATGTCCGACTTGCAGCTGTGGATCAGCGGTAATCCGGTTAGATTCCCTCCTGAAGCAGCGATTTTATCACCTAAACCTTTTCTATTTGACCTTCTTCTGTTAAAACTGAAATACATAGAAATCCAAACCAAAGGGGCCAATGTGGGGGTGCTGTGGAGTCAGGGCAGCTTTTATGGATTTGGAATCAGAATGAGCAGGAACCATTGACTGTATAAGTACTGGACACATCAACTCATCTACCTCCTGGTTCCAAGAAGAATCCCTCAGAGTTCCACTGAGAAAGAAATGTCTGTTTCAGTCATTCCAACCCCAAACTAAAACTAGAAAAATTGCATTACCTCCGATAATGCATGTGTGAATGCATTATTGCGCTAATGCGGTTATTGTAAATTGCGTAAATTGCTTAAATTTGCAGTAATTGCTTAAATTGTGTAACGTGTATTAAGTGCTTAAAGTGTGTAAAGTGCTTAAGTTGCATTAACTAGCATTAAAAGCTTAAATTGCGTTAATTTGCGTAAATTGCGTGAAAATCGTAAAATGTACAAATACCAAAAGTTCGTACATTAATGTCCTGAACGTGCTGAACGTTTTGATACCAATATTGTAAAAGTTTTAAGGTGCAGTAAAAAGTTTAAAATTTTCCCATTGACTTAACATAGGGCTGAAAATTCGCATAAATTGCGTAATATCGCGAAAACTGTAAAATTTGCGAAAACCAAAAATACAAGCAGTAATGTCCTTAACGTGCTGAACGTTTTGATACCAAGATTGTGTAAATCGCATAAAGTGTGCTTGAGTTTTTACGTGCCGAAAAACGTACGGAAGAAAACGTAAATGAAGAATCTCAATAGTGTGAATGCATTGAATGCATTCACACAATAACCAAACCCAGCAGTATAAGACTGCTGAGGACAAAGAGGGAAAAGAACTAAATAAATACAGGATTAATTTATTTAATTTAGATGAGTTAAATGTATAAACTGATGTCTGAGGTTCACATAGATGATAAACTATGTAGGTTTTTCCATCCCTGTTGACCTGAAGACGTCTTATTTGATCAACTCTACTCCAGAATGAACAGATTTTATACGTGAAGCAAAACTTTGGTAAAAAGTTTGATCTTTTATGAGTTCAAACCACATATTATCTTATGCTGAACAACATTGGCTACTAGCTGTCCAGAGATGATCCTGTTTGGTACAGAGGGTCTTTTATTTTGAAAATAAGTTATTTGAGCTTCTGTCAAATGTAAAAAAAAAAAAATCACATTTTGAGAGATGCTGGTTTCTTTTTATTTTTTTGCTTTTTTTTCTCGTCAAAAAAAAAAAAAAAAATTATTAAAACGAAGAAGGTGATGACTGTAAATCCAAGTTCTTAAAGGCTAAAATGAGACTATGCGGCTCCTTCTAGGTTTAGATCAGTAAAACACGAGCACAAATGGATCTTTTACTGTGAAAGGTTGCCGACCTCTGATTTAGGTGGAAGTCATGAAATGGGCGCCGACCCCAAGGAATGAAAGGAGCTCATTTTACTTCTGGGTAGAGAGAGAGTTCACGAGAATAACTCATATTTCATAAATCATTTGTTCTTTCATGCCCCAAAGATAACGTATAATCAAATTGATGGATATAGTTTACTCTTAAAGGCTTAAGAAGATCTTGGTATGACCCTTTAAAATCTTCTCTCTAATCCTAGTAACAAGTTATTCAACCTCAGTTAAAACATGAGGTTCCTGATGGTCCACCTCAAACGTTTGACAGTTTTTCCTCAAACGCCTTCAGTGGAAGAGGTGTGGCCTTCAATTAAACTCACTCATGTTTGTTGACCGTAGATCAGACGTGTCAAACTCAATCACACAAGAGGCCAAAACACTCCTTAGGATGAACAGGAGAAACATTTATTCAACACTCTAAATACACATTTTTAAAACTTTAAAAACGTAACTTTTTAACTTAAATATGAACTAGACATAAAGCATTACCTGTGATAATGCTAGTGTGAATACTGGAAGCTGAATTTGGCTGCTGAAGATGCTGAAATTGAAATTAAAAACGTTGAAGCTGATACCTGAAAACGCCAAAGCTAAGAGCTGAAGACGCTGAAGCTGATAGCTGAAGGCGCTGAAGCTGATAGCCAGCTAAAGTTTTAGCTAAATATCAAATAAGCATAAAAAACAAAAGGAATAAAAAATAAAAACTCAGATTATCCAAAACAGCTAGCGTGTAGCTGAAATATTGGCTAAACTGTAAAATAGCCAAAAAAATCTTAGTAAATGCTAAAATAGTTCAAAAAGCTGCAGAATGACAACTTTTAAAACGTTAAAACTGTAACTTTTTAACATAATTCTGAATAATAAAAAGGCAGGAATATTATTCCAGAATAAATCAATTTAAACATTAAACAACTTTCAATATTTTACTCTCCATAAAAATATATTTTGTCAAAATGATACAAGTTAGAAATGAGCTCAAGATAACATCGGGTCATTAATAACAATAAAATGATCTGGAGGGCCGGATCCGGCCCCCGGGCCGAGACTTTGACATGTTCCGTAGATTCTCTAAAAACTCTGTCGACTGGTTTCAAAATGGCGGCAGACGAACAGGAAGTGCCGGCTCTGTCCTGATCTCTCGAGGGCCGGATGTAAATATGTTCTACAGGTGACGTCGACACCTTGATTTGTCCGGTGAAATAATATGAATGCAGCGTTACGGCGTGTGGAGCTGAGGAGGCGTGGCTAACGGACTAATGATCCTCAGAAAGCCTGTTTTTAAAGGCGCTCATTAAAACAGCCGACTGTTGACTGTGACTGTTGTTAATGGCGAGCGAACGTCTGTGTTTGTGGTGCTAAAGGCGCGTTTGCATTCGTTGGGGGCGTGTCCTCAGGGTGGACGCATCACCTTTAGCCCTCACGGTGAAAGCTGAGTCATTAGCGGGACAAACACTCACCCACACACCAGCACAAACGCAGACTTTCCCCGACGCCGGGGTCACCGGGGGTCGCGAAAGGCGCCGCCGTAATAAGTCTCTGTCACCCTGATCAATGAGCGCCAACGAGCTCGCCAAGAATACCAGCCACACGGCGGCTAAACGAGGCGCTGATCCCGTTTACGGCTCGCCGTGAGGAGCTCACCTCCCCTTCCTCGTGGAAACAAGTTTGTTTTGCTCAGACTCCTCCATCGGCGCCACGGAGCGCAAACATGAATTAATCAACTTGTGTTTGTTTCAGCACAATTAGCGGCTGAATCAATTCCTGCCTCCGAAAAGATGGAGCGGGGGGAGGAAGGCAGGAACAGATTAAAAATGGAAAAGTGCCAAAATAGGGGAGAAGGATGATATGAACGGGGAGGGAAGGAGCAGCCGAGGGATGGATGCATTTAGAGGACAAAAGAAGCAGAAAAAACGGGAAAAATGATTTCCATCACGTATCAACGAGGCGCTGAATCCTCCTCCTGTCGCTTTTACATTTAAATACTTTACATTTACTCTCTTATGACTCATCCAGTCCAGTTCAGAAAGCTTTCTTCAACACAAAACTCAAATTTGTATTGTAGAATAGTGGGAGGGGCCTGTCGGACCACTGAAGCCGACCAATGAGAGCAAAGCCGACGATTCCAGCCTGTTATTAAAGAAAATGAAAACATTTCTGTCAGCAGAGTGAAGCAGGACTGCAGCCGCTTTAGAAGGATCCCGGATGTCCAGGAGGAACCGGCGTTCTGCTGCTCGGAACCGCAGAGCCGGATGTTCTGGTGAGCGGCTAAAGCTCACTCGGAGCCACGCCCTGAACAAAAAGTTTACAATTATGTGTCTGCTGGTTATGGCTGCCACGATTAGTCGACTAATCAACACATAATTTAAGAGTCAATTAGTCGTTACTTTATGGAGTCAGATGGTTGTAGAATGTGAAGTTCAAATACCATCATTATGCGAGGTATTTTGGCTAATTTAGGCTATTTTTTGTTTTTTTCTATTTTGGAGCTTAGCTAATATTTCAGCTACATGCTAGCTATTTTGGCTAACTTGTGCTCTTTTCAGTTTTTAGGCGTATTTTGTATTTATCTAATATTTTAGCTGGTTATCAATTTCAGCATCTTCATCTTCAATTCATCTTTACCTGTAGTTTACAGGGTAACCAAACCCTAAATCAACTTTTTTTTGTCTGTTGTCCTCTATAAATGAGGTTTTAAAAGTGCTGTCTGTTGCCAAATTTTTGACAATTTAAATTAAACTTGTTTAATTCCTGAAAATATAGCCAAACACCATCTGTGTGCTGCCCCCTACAGGTTGAAACAAGGTATTACAGTTGAGTTTTGTGATTGGTGAACTGGTGAAAGTCCCAGAGGTTTCACGTCATCATTGTTCTGCAGCTCCAGTAGAAAAGCCCCGCCCATCTTTGATTCTGAAACGGTCGGTCGTTGGTGTGTTAGCGTTAGCACGGCTCGTAGCTGTTTTACTTTCGGTTGTCAAAAATCTACAGACTTCCACAACTTTCCGGCGGACCTGGAAGTTAGAGAACAGAGGTTGAGTGCAGCTGTCCTTATATCCAGCAGACTCCATCCTGGTGATGGATTTGGAAAGAACATTTCACTTGGGATTGTTAGCTTAACACGTTAGCCTTTATTAGCTATGATGCTAGCAGCATTTTACTGCTGTCAGACTTGGGTCCCCCCCCGGACCATCCTCAACCTCCAGAAGGTTCTGTGGAGAAACTGGCATCACTCTGCGGTCTCTTTCTGACTGCTGGATCATGACCTCTGACCTGAGGTTCGACGTTCTTTGGATCTTCTGCTTCTCTGAGGACGTCCTGACTGAGTCCTCCTCGTGTTCTTGGTCTGGTTTTAGTGTCCGGTTTTCCTCACTTCCAGGTTTTGATTGCTTTTTGCCGCTCTGAGGTTGTTGGTCGTTTTTGTCTCCTCCCTCCATCACCACATCAAAGCTAAATTCCTCGTCTCATAAGAACGTGCACCGATGAAGAAAACCAGATAAAAGACACGAGAAGAAAGACTGAGTGAAGGAAGAGATGAGAAGCGGCGCCGGGAAAACCGGGAAGCGAGGAAGGATAAAGAGGACGTGTTCACTGGGCGAGCAGGAAGGGCGAAGGAATGAAAAGAGGATTGATGAATGAAGTTTCCGTTTGGACGTGTGATTAGCATTTAGCTGACTGCACTGAACTCTGCTGCTTCATCGCTCAGTGAGGTTTCACAGAGTCCAGAATCCTCTGATTCCATCAGAGATCCTCCTTCTTCCAGGAGGATCAGAGGAGATCCGGTTCTTCACTCCTCTGTGGAAACGGATCAGATCAGAGATCCAGAAACAGTTTGACGATGAACGATTAGACTGAAGGAATGAAGCTCAGAGTTCAGAAGGAAGTTTCTGTTCTGGAAGCTGAAGATCCAACGCAGCTTCATCCTATCGGCTCCTCATCCAGAGAATCCTGAAGGAACGTTTGGATTCTGGATAAACATCATTGATCACATGAAAAAACAAGAAAAATGAAGTACAAAGTAAAAATGAGGCTGAAAAACGTCGAATATAAATGTAAACAATCACAAAAACTGAGCACAACAACACAAACATTTGCAAAAACACAAATAATTATTTATATATCAATAAAAACACAATATTTATGGAAAATATCACAATGAAATGATCTACAACACACACTAATTCAGATGGTAGAGAACAGTTTTATGACATGTTTCATACATGTGTGTCTGTATGTGTACTTGTGTTTGTGTGTAGTAAATGTTTGTGTGTGTTGTATGTCTTCATGTTTATGTACATGTGTTGGTGTATAGATGTGTGTGTTTGTGATCATGTGTGTGATTGTGGGTGTGTGTTTGTTTGTGTGTGTTGATTTCATTTTAAATATCAACAGCAGCTTTTTCAAACCTTCTTCTTCTTCTTTTCCTCTTCATTCTGAATTCCGTCTACGGAAGCTCATTGGTTCCAAAAAGGAAGATGAGATTGTGAACTGGATCCGTTTATTTTCACGTCACTCTGAAAGTGAACTAAACTCCGTTTAGAGGCAGACCCAGAGGGTTTCAGAACATTTGGTCTGGACCAACAGGGAAAGAAGTTCTGGTCCGTTTCAGATGAACAAACCGAATGTGAACACGGTGAAGTCCACTTCCTAGTTTCCACAGAGACGATTAAAATCTCTCCAACAGACAACAAATGGATCAGCTGTGAGTCAGACGTGACAGTTGTGGAGGAGCTGAATATTAGTTTCATCAGGGATCAACCTGAAGCAGCTGAAGCTGAAGCTGAAGTTTCCTTCATTCTGCATCCATCAGCTCGCTCTGCATCTGCTGCTTTATTGTTTTTACCACCAGCTGTGTCTGCAAACCAAATCAAAACCTTTAATTCTGCAGAAGCCGCTGCAGAAACAACAATAACTTCTGACGGTTGTGTGTCGGTGTGTGTGTGTGTATGTGGGTGTGTGTGTGTGTGTGTGTGTGGGGGTGTGTGTGGGTGTGTGTGTGTGTGTGTGTGTGTGCGCTCGTGCTGTACTGTAGCATAGAGACCATGCAAACCCCTGCTGAATATAAACGACTGGAAATCCAATACCGCCTTGTCTCTCCGAGTGTGAGACGCTCTCGCTCTGCAGCAGCGTCCACTCCTCCGGCGAGGAGCTCCTCTGCTGCATTAACCGCCGGCTCCTCCCTCCCACTGAACATCCTGTTTGCAAACAGACTTCTGGGGGACGACACGTCCCAGCATGCACCTGAGAAACCAGCGATTTATGAATGAAAACGTCCTCTACAATCATACAATTTCCATTTCATAACCAGCATCTGGGCTGAGAGTTGTTTATCATGTACTGATGAGCAGTTCCCCTGTTGGACCCGAGCCGTCAATCAGGATCCGGTCCTGAAAGATCCAAAATCAACAACGATAAAAAACTAAACCTGAACGCGGAACAACAAAAATGATAAAAGGACAATAAGAAGGACGTCCTGATAAAGCTCTGAGAATCGTTCAATATTCCAACTTGGTTCTCTCAGCGGGCTTCACACCAGTAAACTGAACTAAACTGGACGTCCCGCCCTCAGAGCCTCCTTCTCGGTCAAGACAAACTCCTAAAAAAAAGATTATTGGAGCTGGGACAGGTGTGGCCACGAGTCGAGCCAGAGGCAGGGTCCACAGCCAAAAACAGGAGAACAGACGATCCACCTGGAATCTCTCCTGCTCCTCCAGTGAGGAATGGGAAAGAGAAACCAGAGAGATCCAGTGACATTGTGTTATGCTGTGGTCGTTAAATCAAATGTATTTCACAGTTTAAATATGTGAGAGGTGCATTATTATTCTGACAATGTTTTTTCTGAGTCATACTCTGTAAAACAAGAGTGAAATATTGTCTCTGGTCCTGTCTTGAGGTGTAGCAAGATACGTATCATATCATGACACGAGTATCATGACATGTATCATGACACGAGTATTACGATACGTATCATATCATGACACGAGTATCATGATACGTATCGTATTATGACATGAGTATCAGGATACGTATCATATCGTGACACGAGTATCCCGATACGTATCACATCGTGACATGAGTATCCTGATACGTATAACATCGTGACAAGAGTATCTCGATACGTATCATATCGTGACACGAGTATCACGATACGTATCACATAGTGACACGAGTATCCCGATACGTATCATATCGTGACACGAGTATCCCGATACGTATCACATCGTGACACGAGTATCCCGATACGTATCATATCGTGACACGAGTATCTCGATATCTATCACATCGTGACACGAGTATCACGATACGTATCATATTGTGACACGAGTATCACGATACGTATCACATCGTGACACGAGTATCACGATACGTATCACATCATGATACGAGTATCTTGATACGTATCGTATCTCTCTTACCAATATACAGCCCTATCTCAGATCTTTCTGCTTTCCTGGAAATATTTTGTTTCTGAATCAAAAGCAGAATATTAAAGTGTCGGTGAACAGAAACTTTATTTATTTAATAAATTATTTAATACAATTTAGAAACCAGAGAAGTTGAGCTTAACACAGGAGAATGAGGAAAACATAGAAAACCAAACTAATTATAAACAAAAACAAAAGTGAAAAAAACTGAAATTTTTGAAAATGAGGGAAACAGAACCTGAAGCAGATTTCATTCTAGATTACCCCAAACCAGACTCTGGTTTTAGAAGGACTTTCTTCAAGACTCCATGGTTACAGATAATATCCGATGATGCCAACGAAGCCAAGATTTAAAAAAAAAAAAAAAATCTGCAGGATTAATATTTTTTTGTTTGGAGACAGTTTAAAAGACAGTCCGTGTTTCATTTTAGGCAGAAACGTCTTTGTCTTCGATTCGGATCACATCTCTTCCCAGCTGTTGTCCAATGTACTTCCTGGAGACGGGTTCCTTCAGCTGGAATTCTAGTCTGATACCTGTCAAAGACACGAGACGAGGGTGAGATGTTTGGATCCATGTGATGAGCGGTGAAGAATCCGGTTGAACCTGAACCTGGCAGCAGCTGCTGAAACGGCTTCCTCAGTATCATGCACGCCGACAGCTCTTCGGACGGAGCCGATTTGGGGATCCTGACATGCAGACAGGGGATCAGTCAGGTGATCCTCAGGGATCACGCTCAGATCAAGACACTACCCACCATGTCACCAGAAGCAGCTCCTGCCTCCTGCTGGAGTCAGCGGTCTGGAAGTGACAGTCGTACAGAATGAAGCGCGCTCGTTTAGGGTCCAGGAGACTCTGGAAAAACGTGAAGACGTCTTTCCCGTCCAGCTCCGTCTGTCTGAAGACCACCGTCACATCGATTTGGCCGTTTATGTATCCAAGCACGACAAATCTCAGGCGCTCGCTCGGGTCGCCGTCGTTGTCCCGACAATAGATTTCCCCGATCATGTTTTTAGCCACTGAAGTCATTTTCACCGCCTGGAAAGACGAGAAACCAAAGTTAAGAGGTGAAAATTCAAAGGTCCCGTGTGTAAAAAGTATTTCTGAGTATTACTTTCAGTACTGAATTCCACATTCATCTCAATACCAATCAGGAGATAAAGATTATTTTGTCATTTTGTTGCTTGTCAATCTTCCGATAAGCTTTAAGCTCTTTAATCTCGCCTCATTTATCTAATTCTTGTTTTCATGAAAGAGAGACTGGTGTGGTGTTCCTCAGGGCTCCAAGACTGGTTCTATTATTCTCTTCATGTTTGAATCAAAATCAGAAGGACCGGCATAAACGGTCATTTCTATGCTGATGATACTTCCCTATACATGACAAATACTGCTGAAGCTCGTCAGATAACCAGATCCCAGCTTTTTTTTAAGCTTTGGATTACTTTACATTTGGATCAGTTTGATTCAGTTTATCCACAAAGCAATGGACTCCATGCACGGAGCTGTGTGATGTATTCTCAGTTTGTGTTAACTGTTTTTATCAACTTGGCAAATCTCAATATACAGTTCTTGGTATTGTCCTATTTTTGTTATTCCTTACATAGTTAGCTTGTATTAATGTATTTTCATAATTACATCCAAAAAGGCAGTTTGTTTAGTTCATAAAGATAAAGACAACAATAATAAGACGTGTCTTTCATGCATAGACTGTATATAAAATAACTGGACGAAGCAAGCCCCCCTACTTCCGTGTTCCATATAGGAAGTACCACTGGGTTGCAAAAAGGCCAAAGTCCCATTGACTTACATTGAGAAACAGACAGTTATTTCTCAGTCATTTTATATCTCAGAATAATCATTCTTCCTCTGCTGCTTTCTGCTTAACTTCTTTTTTCTAATCCTAATTTTTTTTCAAAGATTTTTTTCCATTATCACAAGTTATTAGAGTTATAAATTGACCAATCAGATGGCTCAATAAGCGTTTGTGGGTCTGACGTCGACCGTCTGGGGGGTTTGAGTGACAGATGACGGGTAGCCAATGGGAGCAGACTTCATCAATGGCTCCGTCAAAAGACCTTTAACACCTACTTTACAATTCAACAATGTACCTACCAGTCATTGTTCTACTGTTGTTTTCCTCAATGGAATGTACCGATGCAGCAGTTTAAAACAACAAGAGACCCATGCTCTCCACATTTTTAGATGAGGATTTACTCTGTAGAAATAGATTTCACTCTGAGGTTATGTGCTTTGGACTTTTTTCTTTGTTTAATGTTCATTTTTCACTTTTCACTCGTATTTTCAAACAGAAAAAAGATCCAGCTGTTCACTTGTTAGGATGGTTATTTATTTTAAATACCGCTGAACGCGCTTCTCACGTGCATCTGATCAGACTGTAAACCTGCATGTGAAGTAACGCTGTGGCTCGCGCGAGGGGGCCGCGCGCAGTTCGGGCACAGCGTCACCCAAATGCTCCTTTTATCTCGACAAAAAGGAATAAATGTAAGTAAATCCAAAAGGACCGCTGACAGAATCAACTGTTGGAATGGTTCTCCCTCGGCTTCAGCAATGACTTGTACAATTCTCTCGAGGCGACGACGATGAAGTTGGCTTCCGATTCACAGCGAGAGCGTTCCACTGTATTTTTCGAACTCAGACCACCTAAAAACAGGTCCTGTTCGGAAAATTCGGAAGCCAGCTTCACGGTCGTCTCGAGCCAGCGTTTACATCCGCGGTCCCATGGTAAAGGCGTGGAAAGAGGCAGACGGTTGCAATAATCTTACTCCTGATTGGCGACAGTACTTCCTGTAGATTCGATGACTCAGCTATGACTCGGACCAATCGCTGGAGATTGTTTGCAAATGGCGGTAACCATTTCAGGAATTGACGGGGAAAGCGGCGGCCTACTTTCGCGAGGAGAGGAAGTAATGCATTTCCAATGGGGGACCTCGGTGCTTGCTTTGTCCATTAATTTTTACAGTCTATGCTTTCATGCTAGTTAGCATTAGCCCAAATGAAAAGGTATTGACAGGTAATTCTTTTCAAAATACGTCCAGCCTGGACGGAACTTTTTTCATGGGGACCAAACCCGGAGAAAAGGTCAAGTTTACGATCACGTTTGATTCACCAAACGGTTCCTGATAGCGGCTACAACTGCTGTTAAGCTAACCGCGTGAAAGCTAACGGGACTTTAACATTAAATACCTGCAGCCAGTAACAACACGTGAATGCACCTAAACATGAATGTCCATCGGCTTTTGAGCTGGTCGTACATTAGCATTAGCAACATTAGCAAGTTACCTTAGAAGTTTGCTATGTAGGACGACAGATACAATTGAAATCCTTTTTGCATTTTTATTTTGGAGTATTTTTCTAGAAAGACGAACAATGTGCCTAACATCCTTTATAGTGACTCTTGGTAGCTCCAAAAACATCTTTTAGAGTCCAAACACTCCAAATGGTACACCCCCCCCCCAACCAGGAATGATTGAGCGGTCATGAACCAAACGCGGAAGTCGGTGGTGCTGATAGCCAATTATCACTAAGAAAAACACAAAAAAGCTCAATTAACTCCAGATGTTACGAATCAGATTAGTTTGAATATTTCTTTACTGATGTGATTCATTTTCCATTCAAGCAGAATTACAGAATATATTCAAGAGTTGCTTTTATTAACTCTTCATTGATTGAGAAAAAGCAGCTTAGAGTGTTTACGAAAAACAAAAAACAAATAAATAAAAAGAAAGTATGCTAATTATCCCACAAACGATCTCAATGTAACAAAAGACGTCCAGAGTTAGAAAAAGGACTTTAGATGAAGCTCAAAGCTCATCAAGTCCAAATCTCTTCGTTCTTATTCAATGAAACATAATTATCTCTATTTATACTGAGTAAAATGAACACAAAACAAAATCAATTTGTTGAAAAATAAAAGCAAAAAACTGATTTAATACATTTATTTATACACCAAGACACATTTAACAATCCAAATATTTCTTCCTTAAATCCCTTAATGAATTCACTCATGTATGAAGTGGAACGCTTTCCTTTGAGATCCACTGGAGTTTCTGATCCGCCCGGTTCATTCACAAATACTGAGAGTGGATTCTCCCGCCAGAACGCAACAGTTCAGTCCTTTTCTGTTTACACACGAAGAACGGGTCCAACCGGCTCTGCTGGAGCGAGTCCGAGCACAAACCAAACCTTCTGCGGATTCACTTCACTGGAATCCAACATTCTGCTCGAGAAATCCGGACGTTTCCTGTGAAATAAAGTCATTTCCTTCTCATGATCCGACGAGGAAAACACTCACCATTGAGCTTAAGGAGGTGAAGCCAGCAAAAGAAACGACTGAAGCTTTAAGGAACTCTTCAGGAAATGGAAGGGCAGGTTAGGGGACAAGGGGCGGGGCTATAGTCTCTTCTGGCAGAAGACACGCCCCCTGAAGACATGGCGTGAAGCATTTATGTAGTTCAGGTGTTTCAGAGCAGCTGCTGACGAACAGGAATGACTCATCAGAAATGTTACTGTAATGTTTTTAAGGTGGAATTTAATTTAAAATGTTTTCAGATCAAACCAGGAGAAAACTATATTTTTTATTTTAACTCTATACTAGCTTTAAAGACATTTTAATTAAATCGGATAATGAAACTGGTGAATCTTTTCGTCTCGCCGTCGTGTTCATTTCTTATCTGAGGCGTCACCGCTGACGCTTAAACACAAAATCTTTAACACACGGCAACTTTTGAACCTTTAACGGAAACCGCCGCTTTTCTCCTTCACAATCTACCGGAATGATCGGTTGAAAAGTTGCAGCATATCAAAGAACATGAACTCTGGGGTTAAAGGGTTAATTGAAGGCTGCTACGATCACACCGCCAATGAATCTCCAATGAAACGTCTACGGAAATGCGTTCAAAATTCACGTTCATTCATCACTGCACACATTTTTAAGACACTATTTGGGCTCCACTGACAAAACGCGGCCATTGAACACGTTGAAATTTGAATTATTTGCGCCTTTTGTCACCTTCAGAATCCACTGTAACTACGTTAATTGTGTCGTTTGAAGAAGTCGGAAGTTAAAGGGTTAAACAGGAAAAATGTTACTTGTTAAAACGTTTGTTTTTAACAGCGTTGAAAACACTTCTTATGTGTTTTTCTGTCTCTTCACACGCCTGTCGCTGCTGTGACGTCATCCTAAAAGCTAGCTTGTAGCTTGAACTTGTAGTTTCACGTTGAGACAAAGCAGATCTTACATCTGTGTCGCTAAAGTTTGGATTTAGACGTTCAGAATCTCCACTAAAAAAAATAGAGAATGACGATGATTCAGAACGTTTAACATTTGTTACCACAGAAGAAGAATCGTTGTTCAGGTCAAAGGTGAGTCAGAGCGGCGACCTTTTCCTAAAGCTTTTCTCATTGAAGGAGATTTGGATATTTGACCCAAAAAACTAGGAAAACTTTACGTTTTTTGGTCAAATTTAGGATAATTGTTGGTTTAACTCCAGTTGGGATGTTTCCACCAAAGTTCAGCTGTTCCGTTTCTATCCATAAAGAACCTGGACCTGTCGGCGCGCCGTCAGTCGAGTCGGTTTGGATGCCGACGTTCAGCCCGGCAGCGAGTCTCAGAGCCCATCGGTCGTCCACTCTCCCGGTTACCATGGAAACGGGCCCCTCTCCATCAACCGCCCGAGCGTTACGCCGAAGCATCATCAGGTTTAATTACACAGACGGACTCTCCTGCCAGCTCCAGATGCATTGTGGGTACCAAGGGGGCAATTTAGTTCAAGCACCACTCTGTGAATGACACGCGCTCACGTTTACAGCCGGCATAAGTCTCCGCGCGGAGCTGCAGCGCTGGATTTCACCCACAACCTGGCAACGCAGAGCGCACTTTTGTTTACTATCTGGCAACACTTTCATCCACGCCGCAGAGACGCCAGGTCTCTGCTGAGTCATTCGTCAGGTCAAACACTTGAGACGTTTCCACGACGACAGAGGACCGCCCGGTTACCCAGCATGCTCTGCTTCGAACAAACTCCAGACTCACTGAAACAAGCGGTGTGTTGTTGCTACATCCGACGTGTGAGCCAGATGGTGACGCATCCACCGTGCAGTCATTAGGACGACATCGGAATAATCAGCAAACTGTTTCCTTCTTTAGGTTCTGCAGACCCGCCTCCTCCCTCAAAACCGCCAGGAACACCAGCTGGATGCTGGACCGGTCCGGACCGGATTTATGGAGCAGAGCCTCTGACCTGCTGCTAATCAGACACCTGATGGGAAACACCTGAGGAGCCAGGAGCTGTAAGAACAGCAGCTTGGCCCACAAACACTTTAGCATGAAATTTCTCCTATCAACTGTCAAAAATATGTCAGACATTTACATCAAATCAAGAAATATTGGATATTCAAACTTTTGAAGTTGTCATGACTACAGAACACGTAGCGACCCAGACGCTGGAACCCGGAAGAAACACAGCAGAGAATTAGCTTGGTAGGTAATGAGTTTAATAGTGTGACGAGGAGGTGGGGTCCTGAACAGGACAGGAAGCAGGTTCCGAGCAGGAGGCAGAGGTTGGAGGCGTAGTTGGCGATCTTGTCCTCCGAGAGGGAGATGGCCGTCTTGGACTCGGGAACGTGGAGCAGAGGCAGAGGCTCGTGGTGTGACCGTGGAGAGAAGATCCGACTGGAGATCTGGACGCAGGACGAAAACACGCAACCACTCGTGGTAGGATATTCCTGAGGGTGAGTGAGAAAGGCGTTAGTCAGAGTCTTGACAAAAACGTGGCAAGACTGTGGCATAAACGAGGTGACCAAACTAAGCACCATCAGGGGCAACGGACTGGCGGGGAATGAAGGTCCTGGAGCTCCTTAAGTAGGCAGGTGAGGAGACGAGATGAGTGGTTGCAGCTGGGGATGATCAGCAGCCAGGTGGAGAGGAGAGGAGAGTGGAGAGGGGGAGGAGACTGACAGAGGCACCATGACAGAAGTGTATTTATTAAATTTCAATAAATAGAACTTTTTAAAAATGTATTTATCCCGAAATGGAAAATGTATCTTGTTACCATAACTGTGTTGAAAATTGAATGAAGACAACAGCCATCTCTGGCTACATTCTGCGGTTGCCAGGCGACAACAGCTGATCGAGTAAACAAAACACCAGCGGATCATTTTAGAATCAGAAAATAGTCCAAAAAAGAAGTAGACTCCTTAGGTGTAAAAAAGGCTCATGTTTGTCAAGAGTTTCATTTATTTTATTCAAGAAATTAAACATTACATGTCACTCTGAAAATTACAAAACAAAGGGCGCTACAGGCAACATAAAAGAAAAGCAGTAATAAAGGATGGGCAGCCGATAAGAGAATACAAACAAAACATACATTTTAAAATAAATAACATAAAATGACATCATTTTAGTGAACTAAAAAAACGTAAAGTTATAAATAAATAAAAGGAAAAGGGCAGTGGATTGAATAACCTAACGAATTATTGAATTATTATGAATTATTAGTTTCATAACATTTTTATTTTCTAGTCTTCAAATAGATCGACAGAAAATATTCAAATCGTTTTTGAAAAAATAAGTTATTAAAAAAACATTTATGAAAGAAAAAAATCCCTAAAATAATAAATTTGCTAAACTTATTATTCTGTCTTTATTAACAAAGTGAATGTTGTCTGTCAAAGGAGGAAAATGAAACAAAGACAGCTCAGCTAACTGAGCTAATGCAGGCTAATGGCAGCTGACAGTATCAGCATTAAAAAAATCAAATCAAATCCAGTTAAAGAAAACATCAGTCGGATCAGAGTACCCAACTTCCTTTCTTTTTTTTTATTCATTTTTCCCTTTTTTCTTAACAGCTGTGCACAACTTTGTGTTTATGGACGTGTTTGTTATTAACAGTTATCTTCTGACATTTGATCTTAACAGTCAAAAACTCCTGGAACTCGTCAAAGATTCGCAGCACAGATGATCCAGTTACGTCATCCAAGCAAAAATCTGAGTGAAAAGTCTGAAGGACGAATAATTGCTCGAGGTTGTTCGTGTGTGTCGGTTTAGAAGTCTTTTGTAGTGGGAAACGGAGAACTGGTGGCATATTTTAGTGAACCCCAGTGGATGAAATGTGATGAAAACTAGAAAAGATTCTTTATCTGTGATGATGCTACTGTGAATGCTTTTTGCTGACAGTAATCACTGAAGATGCTGAAGGATTTGGCTGAAAATTGTGACAAAATGTACTTTAATCTCTGAATGGATTTGCTGAAAATCAAAAAGCTGTTTGTGAAATGTTAAGTTTACTAAAAGACTGGAAATTTTGTGAAAGTCGTTTTGTGAAAGTTCATAGTTCGTGAAACTACGAAAGAGCCCTGAAGTTAACCAAACTTTCTGAAAAATTTGTAGTAAAACTGCAAAAATTTGTAATACGTGCTAATTTTTACAAAAATATTGTTGCTTAAATATTAGCTAAACTCCAAATTACCCCAAAAAAAGCTAGCGCGTTGCTTAAATACTAGTTAAGCTTCAAAATAGCCTAAAATTCCTCAGTCAACTAAATTAGCTAAATACGTTAGCATGTTGCTAAAACAATTAGACTAAAAAACCCCAGTAGATCACAAATTAACCAAAAACGTTAGCATGTTGCTAAAATATGAGCTAAACTCCAAATTAACCTAAAATTCTTCAGTAAATATATGCTAAGCTCTGAATTAGCCTTTAAAAAAGTAGAAAACAAATTAGCAAAAAATGTTAGCATGTTGCTAAAATATTTGGTAGACTCCAAAGTAGCAAAAAAAACCTCATTAGATGCCAAATTAGCCAAAAGAAAGCTAGCTTGTTGCCTAAATATTAGCTAAAATCCAAAGTAACCTAAAATTCCTCAATAAACTAAAGTAGCCTAAAATGTTAGCATGTTGCTAAATGGAAGCTAAACTCTAAATTTGTCTAAAAAACCCGTAGATAACAAATTAGCCAAAAACGTTAGCATGTTGCTAAAATATTAGCTAAACTCCAATATTTTTTAAATCACTGTAAAAGATGAAAACATATCCATGAATATTTTTCAAAGCTTGTTGCTAATCTTAAAATGTTGATACTTGAAGACTTTCTCATTCATGTGAATGTTTACTAAGCAATCAGACAATTATCAGACGCACCGTAAAGACATTTCAGTGTAGAAGTGCTCTCCTGAAGCACAAAGATGTGCACGTTTAGGTTCATGCACATGTCTGATATCAAATATCTACAAATGTGAGAATCTCACCTGCAGACGTTTTGGGCTCCAACCATAAAACCAATTTGTTTAGTTTTTAGTTTTCACTCCTTCAGAGGAAAAGTAACTTAATATCTGTAAATGTCCATGATTTCATTGATCAGATAGTTTATCATCAGTGCAGATGAGGAATGACCCCCCCCCCGATCAGGGGTCAGTGTGTGACCTGGATCTCATTCCTGAAACCACTAAAGGATCTGTTTTGGTCCTCAGGCTTTCATCGGAAAGCACAAATTAGTTTTCCCTAAAGGTGCTTCACAGGAGGCAAATTACATTTTATAGCGGAGGGGGGGTTCCATTCTTTCTGCACAGCAGCATCTGAACGGAGATAAATTAATATGACAGGAAGGCAAAAATGGAAATAATGAGGACAGATTGCTGAGGATGTTGAGGCTGAAGCTGCGAGTGGAAGCAGCATCGCCGCATCCTGCAGCTGTGGCTCCTCCTGGTGACCGAGCTCCTCTAAGGAAGTGTCCAGACACCCTCCAGAGGAAACTCATTCCAGCCACTTGTAGTCGGGATCTTGTTCTTTGGGTCACGACCCAGAGCTCATGACCATAGGTGAGTACTGGGACGAAGATCGACCGGTAAATCGAGAGCTTTGCATTCTGGCTCAGCTCTCTCTTCACCACAACGGACCGGTGCAGCGACCGCATGACGGCGGACGCCGCTCCAATCCGCCTGTCGATCTTATGCTTTGATCTTCCCTCATTCATGACCCCAAGACATTTAAACTCCTCCCCCTGACGAGGACTTTAAGCATGCTGGAGGTCCTGGCTCGTTGAAGCCAACAGGACAACATCAGCTGCAAAGAGCAGAGAGGAACTCCTGTGGTCCCCAAACCAGATCCTCTCCTGTTCCTGGCTGCTTCTAGAGATTCTGTCCATAAAGACTATGAACAGAACCGGTGATAAAGGATGGTTCCCCTTCTCAAGACGGGGGGTTGGAGGGTCTGTTCCAACTACCGGAGACTCTCACTCCTCACTCCTAAGTTCGTCCGATAGTTGAACCTCAGATCCAAGAACAACAGACTTCATGTCATTGGAGCTAAAACTGTTGTGTGAGAAAGATTAAAATCTAGACTAAAAATAATAATCAGTGAATGAAAACTGTTTTCTTCTCGTTTCAGTTTAACAGAGATGAAAATGCTTCTCTTAAAACCCGAATAATCCTCGATGGTTCCCGTGAGAACAGAACTGTGTTCAGGCTCTTAGATCCGTCCTCTTCCTGCTGAGATTCCAGCGGTTGGATCCATTTTCCCGGAGACATTTAATCCATTTCACAGTAATTATTTTGGGGTGAGGCGCTGTCACTCAACTCTTAAATTCTGTGTTTTCGGAGCTTTGTTATGATGGAACGTTCTTCACAAACACTCCCAGGAGAGCGGCGGCGTGATGCATTATTCAGAGCGGTTGGACCAGAGCTTGATGAAAGCTGGGTCTTTGGGCGTCTGCCATCAGATGTGCAGGCAGCCACGGATCCGGAGTGTCCACCAGAACCGGGATTCATTCAGAGTCAAACCAACGAGATCCAAACCTGCTGGTTTCAGGAGGAGAGGCGGGTCCGCCGTTCCGCCTCATCTGCATACATCTGAGCGCTGACGGGAAACGAGGAAGACTCGGTTTGTTAGTCGCCGTGGACGTAATGTGGAGGAGAAGTGCTCCATTACTGCGGGGAGTGTGTGTGTGCGTGCGCTCTCATGCTAATAATTCCACAGAGGGCCGAAGCAATCAGAAAGCTCTCACTTCTGATCAGCGTCACGGAGCGGCTCGCGCACGCCGCCTAACGACTCCAAACGTGGCGAGAACACGCTGGAGAAGGCGGGACCAACAGATGTTCTGCAGACGGTCCTCTGTGGACCCAAAAGACTGTTTCCATCCAGAAAACGCTTTAGAAGCTTCAGCTTCTGTAAACATCACAGCGAACACCAAAGACTCCCAGAGACGGACACACATGCAGTGAAGACTCACCGGACACGCCAAACAAAACGATGCGTTTGGAGGCGGGAAAGCCAAACGGTTGATGAGTTTCTGCTCCGACGAGGAACTGGGACTCTCCAGAGACGGAAGGAGACAGAAGCTGTTTAAGGCTGAAGTGCTGCTTCATGAAACTTTAATTACACCAAACCAGGAGTCTGAGACCTCCAACACCGACGAGCCCATTTCTCTCCGACCGAAACCCAGAAAACAGACGCAAAAGTACCTTTAGGGAAGCACCGCAATGCTTTGTTTCATCTGCGTTTTCTAGTCATGAATAAAAACAGAAATCTAAAGAAAAAATGTTTATTTCTTCCTGTATATCTTCTCCAATGAAAACTCTAAACACACATTAAAAAACAGTAGTTTCAATTGTTTTACCTCAAACGTGGAGAACAAGTGTCAAACTCAATCACAGAAGACGGTAAAATCCAAAACACGCCTTAGATCGCAGGAGGAACAGGATAAACTTTTATTGAACAATGAAACTACATGTTTAAAACTTTAAAACTGTAACTTTTTAACATAATTATGAACTAGATATGTAGCATTACCTGTGATAAGTTAAAGTTAAAGTCCCACTATTTGTCACGCACCTAGGTGTGTGAAATTTGTTCTCCGCATTTGACCCATCCCCTGGGGGAGCGGTGAGCTGCAGACACAGCCGCGCTCGGGAACCATTTGGTGGTTTAACCCCCCAGTCCAACTCCTTAGTGCTGAGTGCCAAGCAGGGAGGCACTGGGTCCCATTTTTAGAGTCTTTGGTATGACTCGGCCGGGATTTGAACCCACGACCTTCCAATCTCAGTGCGGACACTCTACCACAAGGCCACTGAGCTGGTAAAGAAGCTGTAAGCTGAATTTAGCAACTAAAGGTGCTGAAATTAATAGCTAAAAACACTGAAGCTGATAACCAGCTAAAATATTAGCTAAATGCCAAATCAGCCTAAAAAAACTTGGGTTAGCCAAAACAGCTAGCATGTAGCTGAAATATTAGCTAAACTCCAAAACAGCCTAAAAATCTTGGTAAATGCCAAAAGTTTGTGGTTCTATCTGTGGTCATTACTTGGTGAAATACTTGTTATCGCTGACGGCTGTGTCCCGACTGTCCCGACTGTCCCGACTGTCCCGACGGGAGGATACGGGATGGAGGTGAGACCGTTCAGGGAACTATTGAGAGAATTTTCTATGGGCGTGCTGCGGGCGACAGGTCCAGAGCTTCAGGTTTCCATTTCACTAACTGACAACAAGGTAAAGTCATTGAACGCGTTTCCACGGCGATGATGGCTAGAATGATCTAAATTTGAAGCAAAAAACGTTGAAACCGTTTTGTCGTCTCTCATCAAATTCAGCTTTTTCTGCAGACATCCAGACTGACTGGAGCTGCTTCAGGAAACCTGCTGCTTAGTTTGGATCGTTTTCTGCTCCAGAACCAGAAGTTCTGGTTTTACCTTCAGAGAACCATCTGGTCTTTTCTCAGAGAAGAATATATTTCAATTCAAACTAAAGTTAATTTATGAATCCCAAAAGACATTGACTGATACAAAATTTATAGAAAAACGTTTTTTTTTTTTTTTCTTATTTATTTACGATTTTTTTTTTTTTTTGTAATATAAGTATAAACAATCTTTAGTGTTGTTGAAAACCGTTTTGTGTGTTTTTGATATTCTAATGTCTAATGTCATAATACAATTTTAATTTCATAGTATTTTTCTTTTTGTTGAAGACAAAAAAAAAATAATTAAATTACATTTTTTATTTAAAATAAATGTATTTTTCCTCAAAATATTTTTAATTAATTTATTTGTATATTAGAAGAAATAATTTAAGTTAATTAAATTGTAATGTTTAACAGTGTTTTCAAATCACATGATTTGAACTAGATAAATGTAAATCTTAATTTCGGATATTTTATTATCCTTTATGTGTTTTTAATTTTTTTTATAACTAAATAACAATAAACAAATTCAATTCAATTTTTCTTTGTACAAAATATTTAATGCTATTTAATGATTTTTTTTCATTCTTTATCAATTCCTAAAAGAACAATAAAAAGTTATTTGAAGTTTAAATACTTTAATTTTTTTTTTGTCAATTTGAGAAATAAATTAACATTTGAAGATAAAACACTTAAGATTTATTTCCCACTTTAGCTTTTACATTGATTGTGAACAAACTGATCGATGTTTGAGGATGTTGTCCTGCAGCTCTGAGTGTCAGTGAACGCATCACAGTCATGATGAGTCTGAGGGTTCAGAGGCGGATCCTGATCAGATCCTGATGAGATCCTGATCAGATCCTGATCAGATCCTGATCCGATCCTGATCAGATCTTGATCAGATCCTGATCCGATCCTGATCAGATCCCGATGGACTGATGTCAGAGGAAGAATCTGGGATTCATCTTGAAACGTTTCCCTCTAAATTCCGGTTCAGACTGGATTCAGTGAAGTTTGTTTCTCACATGTGATCAGAGTCCGCTCTGTTGTTATCGTTCTGTCACACAGACCGGTTCCGGCCCGTCTCTGCAGAACCGTCGACTGTACTCGGAGACCTCTTCGTGTGGAACACGCCGGCGCCGCGGCAGTGAAGGCCCGCTGAGCGCCGGGATGTCAGCCAGGTGTGACGGGGGATCACGGCGCTCAGAACAGAGGAGGTCACATGACTCAGCTCTTATTGCGGCGCCGCTCTCTCTGACCTTGAACGCATCAGCCTGTCGTGACTAACGTGCACATCAGTCGTGCACGGCTATGAGCACCGGTCGCAGTGAAGACGGACTTCAGTCCAGGTTGGAATATGATGAAGAGGATGAAGGTCATGGTGGACGTTCCTCTCAGTCCAGATTATCGTTCATTCCTCAGATAATTGATATCAGAATCAATACAGATGATCAGTTTCACTGTTAAGAATGTACAGGTCAGGGTCAAAGGTCAAATGTGAGGACTGTTTCAACAGACTGATGGTCTGAAGGGAGGAGCTTATCTGACCAAACCAGGAGGAGACGAGACTGGAAACATGAGGACTCCTGTCTGTTCACCGATACACAACTGAGGAATACACACAAAATTAACACATGCACAACGAAACATACACATCTATGGAAACTCAAAGATAAACACACTTTAATACCAACACACTTAGTCAATACACACATGCACTCATCTAAACACACACATTTTTGAAAAAACACAAATACATCTATTCACACATACACCTACAAACACACACCTGTAAACACACACACACCTCTGGCTGCACATACACCTGTGAAGACACACACATTTAACAAATACTCCTGCATGTGTGTTAGCTAACAGAAATGTGTTTTCTTTTGTGTTTATTTGTGTTCTCTGGATTCAGTTTTTAGTTTCTCTCAACAATTTCTCAGTTTTTCACGATAAAAAGTGCAGATGATCTTTTTAATACTTTACTGTTAGAGAACCAGAGAACCATCTGGAATGAATGAATGGATGAATGAATGGATGAATGGATGAATGAATGGATGAATGAATGAATGAATTAATTAATTAATCTCCACAGACTTCTGTGCCATCAACTGATTTCATCATGTGACGACAGAAGCTCCGCCCTAATTGGTCCGTTCCATTTTTCTATGGACCTACAACCAATGGGGGACCAGAAATGATACGAACCGGTCCGGCCTAATGGGTCCATTTTATAATGGAAACGGGATGGAAAGGAGCGTACCGGTCCGGTCCGGTCTGCTCACTGGAACCGGGTCCTGTTTGAATGTAAACTGGTTAATAGTTGTTAATGTTACAGCCTGAGATCCACTTTGAAACGCAGCTTTTATTTATGAAGACGTTTCGTTTCTCCAACCAAAGACGGCGTCGGCGCTGACCGGGACGTTCTGTTTCTCCTGGCGTGGAGCGACCATGAATCATAAATGATTTTGTTCTTTTAAGGGATTCTGAATGGAGGCTGTTTGGATCTGTCTGTTCTTCCTCCCACGAGCTCCTTCCTCTCCTGGTTTGAATCTGCTCGAGTGAGAGCGGCGTCCGCATATACAGACCGTCTCTCTTCTGAACCATCGCACACATTCATTACATCCTCCAACCGCCGTGTGTGTTCTCTGCTCTTGACACCAATCTTCCCCGAGGCAGAAGTGTGCCGCCCACTTAGATCTCCCTCCATCTCCCTCTGCTGCTCCCCCCCGCCCCCCGCTCCTCCACCTTGATGCAGTTGTCTGAAACAGGACTCTAATTGGTCGTGTGGTGACGGCGCTGACCGGCACGGCGGCTCCGCTGTGATTAAATCACTGAAAATGATCAGCGTTTGTCAAATTGGCACATTTGGAAGTTTTTTTTACCTCAGAAATAATCCTGTCATGCCTCAAAGTGGCTTAGATGTAATTCTACACCTTTGCTTCATTTAGTATGCGTGGATCTGTGAATATGCAAATCTGCCTCCGCCGCTCGCCTGCAGCGGAAGCAGAACCGCTCACCTTCGACTCGCTGGAGCCGCCGTCTGCTCTGCACAAAGACCAGATGCAACATGGGAAAAAAACTGGACTGGAGTCAGAAAAGTTCAGATCGGTTCTGTCTGTGACGTCAGGATGACGATGAACACCTGAGTTTGGACCGACTGCAGGGCAGACAGGTGAAGAGGAGGGACCGGTGTGAACTATTGCTGCTGTTTTTATTATTCTGGCCGTTCATCCATTCATTCATCCATTCATTCATTCATCATCCGTCCATCCATCCATCCATCCATCCATCCATCCGTCCATCCATCCATCCATCCATCCATCCGTCCGTCTGTCCATCCATCCATCCATCCATTCATCCATCCATCCATCCATCCGTCCGTCTGTCCATCCATCCATCCATCCATCATCCATCCATCCGTCCATCCATCCATCCATCCATCCATCCGTCCGTCTGTCCATCCATCCATCCATCCATCCGTCCATCCATCCATCCATTCATCCATCTGTCCATCCATCTATCCATCCATCCATCCATCCGTCTTCAAAATCCATTTCTGGGTCACAGGGTTTTTTGGCACCATCCCAGCTACTGTTAGATGTAGGCGGGGCTTACCGCAAACAGGTTGGCACTGTCACAGAGCCACACTGTCACACACTCACATGCACTCTCACATGTACACACACACACACACACACAACCCTACAAACTCACCCGCACACTCACATGTAAACTCACACTCACTTATGTGCACACTCACTCTCATGCACACTCACATGCACACTCACACATGCACACTCACATGCACACACACGCACAATCACATGCACACGCACGCACACTCACACGCACACACACGCACACTCACATGCACACTCACACATGCACATGCACGCACACTCACATGCACACTCACACATGCACACTCACACACACATTCACATGCACACTCACTCACTCACTCACTCACACCTGGGATAAACTAGATTCCACTGAATCTAGCATTCGTGCGTTTGGATTGTTGGAGGAGAACGGAGAGAACATGTTAACTCCACACAAAAAGAACCCGCTGGGAATCAAACCGCCACATTCTCACTGTGAGGCGAGAGTGCTAACCACTACACCACAGTGCAACCTAATCATTTTGTTATGAAATAAAACATCTTGGATCGTGTTTCTGTCCTGCAGCAGTCCTGGACTGAGAGGACCTCAGTGTTTTAGTGTCTGGAGCTTCCAAAGGAAGTTCTGAAGTTATTATGGGATGGCCACAGGATGTACGGCTTGAACGCAATTTTGTGGCAAAGTGTGAAATTTGACAATTTTCATATTTTCACACAATATGGGAAACTTGTGCTCATGTGTTTGTCATGAAACTTCACAGATGAAATCTACAACCAACTGAAGGTTGTTGACCTTCGACCTCAGAAAGGTCAGCTTTTTGCCCTCCCCAAAAATACCTTAGTAGCTTCTACAAATCTAAACCTCTAGGGATTTCGATCTTACACCTCCTAACTTCTCAAGCATCGTTGGACAAAACGTTGGAATTCCAAGTTATGGAGTTAGCGTGATGAGCTAGCTAGAGTCTTGTTACCCTCTCAGTCGCATAGTTTTTACAAGAATGTTGTGAAGATTTAATACATCAACTGTATTGATGTCATTTACGACGAGACCACATTTGGAATGTGGGCGTGGTCAACAAAACCTCTGTTGCTAAGGAAATCCAAAAAAGTACTTTAACCGATTATTTTGAAAATGACATTAATCTGTTTGTTACCTTCAGGTGTCCAAAAAATGTAATGGTTGCTATGGAGATAAAATCAACAGAAACATTTATTCAACATTTTATTAAGACAGTTGTTTATTTTCTATCGCCTGTCAAACTGTAGACCTCTGCTGGTTCTGGAGAAAACTCCCTAAAATAAAGTGACTGAAAAGGTAGAGGTCAACACTTCAGAGGTCAGAGGTCATCCGCTGATGGACTGGAGGCTGGTGTTACCATGGTAACCATGGAGAAACACCCAACATCCACCCTGAGAAGAGCTGACCAGCAAAGACAGAGAAGTTAAGAAAAAGGTTTTAAATAAACAGAAACTGAAAATAAATGTCAGCACGAGACAGAAACATGGAGGAGATTAAGGATGGGTGTGCGCGCGCGTGCGTCACCTTACTGATGTAAACATTCCTTTATAAGAAAAAAGTCTCCGAGTTTTCAAATAAAATGTTTTTTTCTTCTGTTCTCCATTGAGAAACACAGAACTATGAGCGCGCGCCACTTTCTCCATCTTTCGGCGCGCGCGCGCGGATCGGAATGAGAATAGTTTTTCTTTTTTGTGTGTGAGAGAGAGGGAGGGGGGAATTCTTACCTCTCCCTCCCTCCCTCCCTCTCTCCCGCGCGCGCTCTCACTCACTCCGAGCTCGTGCCTCCCAGCTGGAGCTCGCGCTCTCGCACACACGGACACCGCCGGCGCCGCTGATCGGTCGCTCTCCTCGGAGTCTTCCTCGTCTTCCTCCCGGCGGACGGACGGAGGGATGCTGAGCGGGAGAGCTGCTGCTTCCTCATCATCCTCATCATCACCGTCGTCACCAGCTTCATCTTCATCCTCCTCATCCTCAGCGGCGGCTGTCCTTCTGCTTCAAAAGTTGCGGAGGATCCGGGCTGACCGGAGGGGTTCGGACCCGCGGGAGTCCGGCACGGCGCGGACCACGCACGGAGCGCGGATTTATTTGGCGCACGCGCCTGGATCGATGTTTGATTGATCTGCCAACGATCGGGAAGGACCCCCCGCGCGGATCGGTACCGGCTGCTCCCGGCGGATCCCGGGACAGTTTAGCGGAACCGCGCAGGTGAACGGCAGGTGTGTGTTGGAGGGGGGGACAGACCGTCAGCTGACAGCCCGGGACCAGCGCTCCCCCCGCGGAGAAGTTCCTGAGGAGCGGGGAGGTGTGGGGGGCGTCCTCCGGTTCCGGTTCTGGTTCCGCTCACAGGAGTGAGGAAATCTTTCTGTTTATATATTATAGTCCCCCCCCCCCCCTTAAATGTGATCAGTTTGAATTCACTTTAAACTCCTCATTGACACCCCGCCCCCCCTCCCCATCATTCCTGGTGTGAATTACCCCCCAGGTTCATTAGAACCTTCATCACCTGCTAGAACGGCCCACCTGCTCCGTTTCTGCTGAACTTCCTTCGATCTTCTGGTGGTTCTGGACCCGGCAGAACTTCTGCTCGGATGAGCCTCCTCCCGGCCCGGATGCTCCTCGTCCTCCTCAGACTCTGAAATCGAGCCTCGCCGCATCGATTTTGGTCTCAGAACTGATCCGCTCGCCGCCGTGCCGTCCAGCCGAGCTTGTCAGCTCTCCTCCTGAAATGTGAGCCGTCCCGGTTGTTCCAGATCCGCCCGGACTCGGAGCTGAAGGGCGCCCCGGCAGAGGTCAGAGGTCAGCACAGAACCGCTGAGGCCTAAGATCTTTGCATGGACAGCAGCCAGGTCCGGTCCGAGCGCTGAGGTGGCACTTTTGGGATGGGACTGAACGACAGCAGCCCCGGCGCCATGCGGAACGGCCGCGGCCTCTCCGACCAGTGGGCCGACTCCGTGGTGGTCCGGCCTCGGACCACTGAGCGCCACATCACCGTGCACAAGCGGCTGGTGCTGGGCTTCGCCCTGTCCATCGTCACGCTCATCATCGTGACGGCGGTGGCCGTGGTCCTCAGCATCCGCTTCGAGGACTGCGGCGAGCGCAGGGGGGCTGCGGGGGAGGCGGGGCCCCGGGGGTCAGGGAGGTCAAACGGGAGCAGGGGGGACAGGACGGGCGAGCGCGGGGACGAGGAGGCCGTCCAGCCGTGGAGGAACTCGCGGCTGCCCGGCTCGGTGCGGCCGCGGCACTACGACCTGCGGATCTCCGTCTACATGGACAACTTCACCTTCTCCGGAGAGGTCAGCGTGGAGCTGGAGTGTCTGAACGCCACGCGCTTCATCGTCCTGCACGCCGATCGCCTGGAGGTACGCCGCCAAAACATCCCATAATACTCTTTTCATCACCAGATCATGATGAGTTTACAGGTTTGGACCCCATGGATGGTTCTGATGGAAACCTTCAGAACTAAAAAGTTCTTTCAGCTCCTTCACATGTGTTTTTCCTCAGCTTAAGGAAACTGTAAAAGATGTGAGTTCTGGACGGGTTCAGAGCCAAAGACCCGGTCCAATAGAAACCTACCCTTCAGATGATCTTCTTTTAGATGTTATTTTATAATTTCCTCAAGGCATAAAGAGATAAAACCTAAAAAAAGATATTCTAACTTGATTATATTTATAAACTTTTGCTTCCATGTTAAAGAATCTTCATTCTTCATAGAACTTCAGGAGTTTGGTTGGATTTCCTTCAGTCTTGATACTCATCAAATATTTTCTTTTCTGAACATCTCGTGGAAATCTCTCCACACGTCCGTAAACTTTTTTCAGGACAGAACAGAGTTGGAAATCTTGGAAAGAATCTCGTTGAAATCTCAGGTCTCTGGTTCCGTCTGTGGCTGTTATGTAGATCCAAGGAGTCCGATCCCACATGTCCTCCATCCGTCCGGCGCCGGCTGCTTCGAAGCGCACCTGATTCAGGTGATCTGTCGGCATATCCTGTCATTTCTATGAGACACACGTTCGGTTTCACGCCGGATTCCCTTCCTGAAACATTTGATCCGGGCTGGGGACCGGTACAGGTACAGGTAGACCCAGACTTGAGCTCCCTTATATAGCAAGCGTGAAGGGTGTCGCCTACGGACCCGCATCCGTGCACCATTCTTGCTCACAGCCAACTGAGCAACAGATTCTTATTCCCGACTCGTCACATATTGATGCATAGCAAAGGACCCATCCGCGTTCATTTTTGACGTTTTGAAAACATCAAAAAGTGATGCGGGGGCGGGGCCTTAACCAAACGTCAACAAGTGACGACTTGGGGATGAGAATGTGTGGAACTGAGCCATCCAGGCTCCTGCTACTCCATTGGACAGGTACGCCCCCTTGAGGTCTGGATTGGACAGGAAATTCAGTTCTACTGCTTTGCTTTCACACTGCACTTTCAAGTGTGGATCATCTGCCTGGTGTCATCATGCAGTTGCAAGTCCTGCTCCATAGAGGATAAGATTTGCTTGAAAAAAATAAAAAAATAAATAAATAAGGGTGCTAATTCAGTTGGCTGCATCCGCAGTGAACCTCGAACTGTCTGTTCTGGGTTGTACTAAAAACAAGAATTTCCCCCTGTGGGACTAACCAAGTATCTTGAATCTTTCCTGAAACGTGTCTTAACCAGTAAAAAAGAAACCCGATTTGTGTTTCTAGTACTAATATTTGAAAAATTGCATCTCACCATTCTGACGGTCATTTGACTCGAGCTGAAAATTAATGAAAACGATTCTACGGTTTTCATCTGCTGGATAAATTGGGGTGTCAACACTTCAATGTAGCGCACCAGAGTTTACTTGCAAGTAAAGATAAATTTTCATAGCTGGTATGACAGAGCAGACTCAGAGACGAGGAGATTAGACAATCAGAGTGTAGTTTGTGTGGACGTCCTTCTGAGACTTGTGTATCATTTGGACACATGCATTTGTGGGCAATAAGTAAGGATCCAGTACTCACACCTTACTAACAAGTATGTGGTATAAGGACACCATAGGACAGTATCACCTGTACGTGGAACTTCCATTATCCTTATGAGTACTTCACTACACTTACCACACACGACAATGGTACGATCATTTTCATGACGTCCCTTAAGGTGGCCGTACGAGCCTCAAGGAACATCTGTGCTGCTCTATGACCCTCCACGGACCGGACAACCCAAACCCTAAATTACTAAATAAAATGATCTGGAGGGCCGGATCCGGCCCCCGGGCCTTGACTTTGACACGTGTGACATACAGTATAAACAAGGCCTTCCATGAAGTTCCTACTGACCCACATCTGTCCTGGATGTGCGTCTGAGTTCTGCTTCTCCTTGAGTCAGCTTGTTAAATCAGATATTCTTTACTGTCTGCGTTAAATTCAGTCCAACGTTCCCATCGCGTCTGTGCTGCATGCTAAACCCAAACAAAGAGTGTTTATTTCCAGATTCACCCTCAGAGGTCTCTTTAACGAGGCTAATTAACCAGCAAAGTTGCTGCTTCAGCCTCTTCCTGCGACCAGCGCCTCAGAGAAATGCCCAAACATCATAATTTTTCACGCCGGCCGTCCGGGCTAATGTGCAAGACGGATAAATCTGTCTCATTTGGTCAGAGGGCAATTGAAAGGCCGTCAGCCTCATTGGGGTTTGAGCGAGCGCCGTGGGAATTAAGAGGTGTTGTTGCGGCGGTGGAGGCGGGGCTCCTCATAGGGGGAAAAAACAGTCACGGTTTGACCAAAATAGAGCCATCAGGTGCAGGACAGGAAGACTTTCTGGCAGTTAACGGTATTTCATGACTTCAAGACGAACCAGACGAGTCGGTTCTAAGGAAAGGTCTTCCGGTTCCTTGACGGATCTCCAGCCTGCAGGCCGCCCGCTCCTGCAGATCGCGTCAGGGATAATGAACATGCAGAGGTTCCTCGCTAATTTATGCCCTCCCCAGGCCTCAGCCCCGTGTCCTCCGGCTGTGAGCGCAGGATGTTCCCGAGCCTTAAATCAGGAGCAGAAAAGGAGACGGGGATCTAAGCAGGCGTCTCTGCCTCCGACCTAATGTCCATTGATCGGTCAGCCGCTCCGGTACGACCACGACTGCAGGAGGAAGCTTTACAGCCTCAGCCGCGCTCTGTGAACGCCGCCGTCAATCAGTTACAATCTTCATTTTAGCACAAACGAGAATCAAAGAGACGTCCCGTGTTAGAGTGTCAGCTGAGGTTTGATGGAAGAAACAGAAACCTAAACCTGTGAGGTTCTTCTGGTTATCTTTAATTACAACCAGTTCTACCAAAAAGGAACAAAAAATGAAACATGTTCTGAACTTAAATCGACACTCAGTTATTTAAAAGACCCACTCAGATGAAAATGTTTTTTTTGTTAGCATGTTCTTGTGATGATGGAGGACATGTATCAAGAAAATGAAGCTCAAAGTGACATTTCTGATTGTTTTTATTTAAATTGTTGTGGATCAGAAGTAGACAAAGTAAAAGATCGTATTTGTGACGTAGAGAATAAGCTGGGCGGAGCTACAAGCTCCAGTCCGATGCATCCGCTTGTAGACGAACAGATCCATGAACGTCTTTGTTTTCCTCTTCTGAACTGGAATCTGGATCAGAACCGTACAGCTGGATAGAAACCATGCTGCTGCTGTTCTTGTTGCACGGCACTGCGGTTTAAATCTGCTCCAGAATCTGAAGACATCATATAAGATGCATAAACTAAATTAATCAAATTAAAAGGTTTATTTGATGCAAATGTGCTAAAAGAACGGTTGGAATTCTTGTAAAAGAAATCAAAAGATGATCAAAATGACATTTTGCTACAAGAAACTAAAGGGTTTTAGCAAGAGTGACAGAAACAGATGATAAAAATGGATAAAAACATGAGTCTGAAAACAAATATGGATGCAAATGGTTCTTATTGAGAAAAAAGAGACAAATAAAAGCTTTTAAAAGGAACATTTTATGTATAATTTAGAGAAAAGAAGCTGTAAAGACTCAGGCTGCAATGATTAGTTGATTAGTCATGACTGTTGAATTGACTATTTCGACTGTCAACAATTAATTCAATAGTTGTCGACTATTGAATCGGTCATTAACTATTGAATTGTTCGTTGACGATTTTAAAAGTCGTAGCTAATCAGGTATTAAATTAGTCATCAATTATTTCAATGGGCGTGGCTAATCGACTATTGAATCCGTCGTTAACTATTTCGACACTCAACAACTAATTCAATAGTTGACAACTATTTAATCAATTGTCAACTACTGAATTGGTCGTCAACTAATTTGATAGTCATGGCAAATTGACGATTTAATCAGTCGTCAATTGTTTCTACACTCAACAACTGATTCAATGGTCATCGACTATTGAATTAGTTTTCAATAAATTCAATAATCGTGACTAATCGGCTATTGACTTAGTTGTTGACTATTTTGTCAGTCAACAGCTGATTCAATAGTTGACAACTGAATAGTTGCTGACTAATTCAGTTGTCGTAGCTAATCAGCTATTGAATCAGTCGTTGACTGATTCAATAGTCGTGACTGATCGACTATTGAATCAGTCGTTAACTATTTCGACACTCAACAACTAATTCAATAGTTGACAACTGATTCAATGGTCGTCGACTATTGAATTAGTCGTCAATAAATTAAATAATCGTGACTAATCGGCTATTGAATCAGTCGTTGACCATTTCAATAGTTGTGGCTAATCAACTATTGAAATATCCGTTTGCTGCAGTCCCAGTAGAATCCTGTCTGACGTCTTTCCTTCATCAGTTTGAGAGAAATCTCTTTTCTCATCAAGTCAGAAACCTTTCTTCTCCATGTAAATCAAAAATTCATTTACAATCTGTTTTGTATTTATTATTAATGTAGTTTAAAAAAAAAGAAAAATCATTTTTATGATCTGGAAACTTCTCTTGTGTGTGGAGGTTTCTCTTTCCTCCAGGTGAGGAGTTTCTGGACTTCTTGATTGAACCGTTGCAGCTTCATCAATCAGCTGATTTCTTCTGGAAATCTGCCCTCAGGAGTTCCTCAATAATCAGCCGGAGATCAGGTTCAGAACGTGATCAGAGATGTTTCAGTCATCCAGAAATAAATCCGAGTGTAGAATCCAGACCGTTAGCCTCACGAGCTGAAGGAGAACAACGTTTCTGCATCAGTTTAAAAGCGAAGAGCGCCGACCTCCTGCAGACGAGAGCGCTTTCACCGCTCCGTGTTTCCGTGAAGCATCAGTCGGAGTTGTTCCCTGAACCCAGCCGGGGCCGCCCTGCAGCCGCAGAGGCTCTGGAGTCATTAAAGCATCTGCTGGTTGGTAAATGTTGGTTAAGATTAGTGTTAACATCCTCCCCATAAAATCCATCCCAACCCGTGATCCAGAGCCCGCCCGGAAACCAGAACCGGCTGAGTCTGGCAGCAGCAGGATTCCAAGAGGGATGAGCCGCAAACAAACATGCGAATTAAAAAAGCATCTCGCAGCTTTGCTGACTCGGCAGAACCGGCTGAAACACATCCGTCTAATCCAGCCGGCCTCCGAGTCGGCATCGACCCGCTCCTTCATCAAATGACCGAGCGGCTCGCTCAGACGCACGCCGACTTTAATTGGCGGAGGATCACTGATGTGTGACAACGGACCCTCCAAACCGCCGCGGGCACGCTCCCATCATGCACTGCTGCTCTCCATTCAGGCCTTTTGCTCATTTTAATCAATTAGTTATAACAAACGGATCAGCTTTAAGATTTACAGCAGTCCAAATAAATCGATACAGAAACTCAACCCTGTGGGGGTATCAGGCAGCACCTCCGTTACCTGTCTGGTCAGAAGCACCTGATTGGTCAGGTGATACAAAGGAGCAGCCGGAAGGTTCTGACCCAAACGGTCCTGAGCTTTTATTGTGAAATCCCTCTGTATTAATGCTGACAGGAGCCTCACAAGCAGCCTGTCAGGCAGAGGATTAGCAGAGTGATCCCCGGAGCGAGCTCCTCCAGAGGCCAGATAAGACACTCTGTGGTCGGACGGCTGGGAAGCGTCGGCCTGCAGGAGCCCAACGACATCTGGAGCTTTCATTCTGATTTTAGTTCCTTTTGGAGCCGAGTTCACGTTTACTCTCCACTCAGCACTGGGGCTCCAAGCTGACGTTTATGTTCTGCTTTTATTAAGAAGAAGGTTTGCTTTGGGCATATTTGCATTAAGGTAACCATTTAATTCTGGAGATTTTAACACAAAATCAACTTTAAACTACAAACGTTTTTGACTGTTTCCATAATTTCATCGGATTCTGAAGCGGAAAAAAAGCAGCTTTAAAATGTTGCAATGAATTAGTCGGGATTATATTGAATTCATAAACATTTGAAGAGTTGGAATAATAAAAAAAAAAGAAAATTACAACAGTTTTTGTCTGCTTGCAATGTTAAAATAAATGTTTAAATAAATCCATCAATGATTAAAAACTTTTTGGCTTGTAACCATGGCAACATTTTTTCAAGGGGTGGAGTTAGATTATTTACACCAGACCGAAGTTTCCGATAGACTTTAGTATAAATACGCTGAAGTGTTAAACACAAATATAGTTTTACCACGGCTAGCACTGAGTCAAAGCTTTCCCAGTGATTTTCTGACATTATTGGCCAAAATAAAAAAAACTGTGTCGTTATCCTGGACATAGTTTCTGCAGAGCGGCAGGACTTCAGCAGAAATTTGTTACTGGCTCTGAAGATGTTCATTTAGTCACCAAGTGTTAGCGTTAGCCGTTCTAGGAGAAATCCCGTTACACGTTAGCATTAAGCTAGCAGACTTAAGCATTATGCGTTAGCTCGATCTCTATTTTTATGGCTCAACCGAGTGTTGGCATTAGCCATCCTATGGGAAACCCCATTATATGTTAGCATTAAGCTAGCAGACTTCAGCTTTATGTGCTAAATCAATTTATATTTTTATGAATCGATTATTGATCTGGGCTGCACGGTGGCGCAGTGGTTAGCGCTCTTGCCTCACAGCGAGAAGGCCCCGGTTCGAATCCCGGCTGGGACCTTTCTGTGTGGAGTTTGCATGTTCTCCCCGTGCATGCGTGGGTTTTCACCGGGGACTCCGGCTTCCTCCCACCGTCCAAAAACATGCTTCATAGGTTCATTGGTGACTCTAAATTGCCCCTAGGTGTGAATGTGAGAGTGACCGGGTGTGTGATTGAGGCCCTGAGACAGACTGGAGACCTGTCCAGGGTGTACCCCGCCTTCACCCATCAGTAACCGGGATAGGCTCCGGCACCCCGCGACCCCGACAGGGACAAAGCGGTCAAGAAAATGGATGGATGGATTATTGATCTATTAAGCATAAATCAATAATCGATTTTATCAACCCAGCCCTAGTAGATAGTTCTGCTCTTTCTAATATTTTAGTAGTTGGGGATTAGGGTGGAATTTGGACATATTCTAGGTGTGAATTATCACAAATTTTGCAAATCTGCTCCAGATTTTCACAGCTCTATTCTGATATATGAAAGACTTGGTTTCATAGAATTCTGTCGTGGATGAATAATTCCTCCTCACGATCAATTTTTAAATGATTGTCATTTAAAAGGTCGCCAGTCCGTCACAGGGCGTCAAATTTAGCAGTTATTTAAATATTTTAGCTTAAAGGATCTTTATTTACATTTTGAACACCTAAGATAAGCACAAATATAATGTTTTTTCATCGTATTTTCTCTGTTGTTTCATAAAAATGAGAGTAACTCCACGTAGGCGTAGAACACGGAGCCGTCTGTAAATGGATGCTTTTGAAATGTGGCTGTTTGGAAAGCTGTTAGAAACGAGCCCAAACACTTGAAACGTATTTAATGAGGTTCTTTTCTCCTGAACCCCCCTCCACCACCCCCCCACAGGAAATGTACCACCTCGCCGCATGCGCCGCATAATCAGCGCATGATTAATTTTAGAAAGAAGGGCCTTGATTGTTTGCATCCTTTCACAGTAAAAATTGTTAAAGTGAGCGGCGCGAGAGCATGCTGTTTGATTCTGGATTTGAGTATGCACTCGTGCCGCTCCCACTGAGATGACCCACAAAGACCTGCCCCCCCATCGGGGCTGATTAGGCCTCTTCTCTGGACTGCGTGGGAGCGGCTGCATGCTGGCGTTCCCCTCACAAGCTGCCAGTCATGTTGCACCTGCTTGCTTCACCGATCTTTAGGTTCTGCAAGTTTGGTGACATTTAATTTAATTACCAGCAAATCCCCGCTCAACTTGACCCTCGGCTGCGGTCTAATGAGCGGGGAGAAGCAAAAATCACCTGCGAGTCTCCGCTTTCTCACCTGCCGCCTTCATCGTTGGCGGGTTTGAAACAGAGGCGGCGGTCTGCAAACGCCGTTTGGAAACGATGAAGGAACATCCACCTCTGTCACTTCTCCACAGCAAACACGTCCGACAGTCGGAACCACAGCTGGCTTTGAAGAAAAAAAAAGGTTGCTTAGCAACAACTTTCAAGTGACATGCTGTAAACGCAGTGAAACCGCAGTGATCTGTGGAGAGCTGGAGAGCATTAATTTGAAACATGAACTGATCCAAAACTCTAGATTTACTTTTTAATCCGGATTAAAAAGGTTTGGTTCCTTTTAAAAATGATTTGCGATGCATCGTGCGGCTCAGATGGTTCAACCATGAGGCAGATTTTGTTTAAGGAGAATCGTGTCGTCATTTGTTCTGTTTCAGATTTGGATTTTTCAGGAAAAGTTTAAAACATTTTAATCTTCCACGTTGGAGATCTCCAGAGGGATCTGCAGAAAAGAGCAGGTTCCTCCAGCACCGCTTCTTTTTTTATATTTATTTTTTAAAATCTAATGTTTGCAGGGATCATCTCAAGCATGAGCGTCAACCTTCGATATTTTACTCTCCATAAAAATATATTTTGTCAAAATTATTCAAGTTAGAAATGAGCTCAAGATAACATCGGGTCATTAATAACAATAACATATAATGATCTGGACGGCCGGATAGAATTACCTGGAGGGCCGGATCCGGCCCCCGGGCCTTGACTTTGACACATGTGATCTAAATAAACCCAGAAATAGAAGATACATCCACACCAGAGGACATGTTGGTAGACTCATAAACTGATGGTCCTACAGTTGAATTGGTGACCGATTAAAGATATGGACACAAACTGAACACAACCTAACTTTATGTCATCTATGAAACCTCTGAAACTGATGATGTTTACCAGGAGATCAGTGAAGCAGAGAGAAGAGTGATGGATCCTTTCATTTGACACAACTTTTAGCTACCAAACACGGGTGGATCTCTAATTTTTTTCAAATATTTTTCAGTCAAGCTTGAGTTTAACCAAAGTTACTGCACATTTTAAAAACAATCTGCAAATGAGCGACAAATAAATATTGAAAATGCATCAAAATTGTATGATAAAGTTTAATAGACAAAACAGAGAGAAAGTTAATTTGTATTTAGCATACATAATGCAAATGTTCTCGTATGTCTAATGTTTTAGACTTATATTGCCAGCAAGTCACATTAATTGGTAAATTTGAACATTATTTTTAAGCCAAAGCCGTTTTTCGTTACTTTTTATAAGTTAAAACGAGCTGAACAGCGTTAATAAACAGCGTTAGTTCTTTTTCTGGGCTGCAGTATTTCCTCCTTGCCACTAGGTGGAGCTACAGTTTACGTTCTGGCCTCCTGTTTGTTTGTGTACCCGGTTCTGAAACACTACAAAAGCTACACCGAACTGATTCTTTCTGGTTTAATAAGCCGAATCTGAACAGTAAGTACTTGTGTTGGTAAAATGAAACAGATAATATCTTTATTTGTTTCTTGAATTGGTTTATGGCGCTAATGCTAGTCTGTTTTAGCCGTTCAGTAAGAAACCCTATTAGCTGCTAACAACATTAAGCTAACAAAAAGCCCGCGTCTTTTTTTTCTTAATTTGTTTTTATTTGTTAATTCTTGTAATAACTTTAAGCGACTGTTTTGGTGTTAATAAAATGCAAATATAAGACATTTTTGTTTAATTTAGTATTTTATGTTGTTTAAGGGCATTTTTATCAGGAGATACTTAATACCCAGAATGCACCGGGGGTTCTTCATGAGGAACTCACTAGGCACCTGCAGAGTTAAGGGATTCGCCTTTAAGTCGATGAATGCTCAAAAGAAACTGTTCTGGATGTTCTTTTACCTAAAGTGAGGTGTGTTTTTTGTAACAAAATAAACGAAACCTGCTTTTATTTAAAGGATCAAAATGTGAATTAAAATGTTTATTGTTTAATAATAACTTTAATAATAACTTTTATTTATTCTAAGGTTTTCTAAATAAACTATATCCATGTGATAATGTATTACCTTTGGCACACTAAATAACTTTCCTTTTTTAAAAAATTCCTGTGAGTTATGTTCGTGAACTTTTCCGTCCTGTAAGTAAGACGCCTTGATCTTTAAGGCTCCGCCTTTCACTCTTTGTGGGTGCCGCCCATTTCATGTGGGAGTTTCACCCAGGAAAATAAACATCTGAACTTTTGCAAAGATGGATGTTTATATTGTGTGTATAAATGTATGATCACTGCTAGCTCCATGAAGGAAGTGTGAGTGTTAGCCAATGCAAACTCTTCCTGGAAGGGGCTGTTCCCCACTTTGTGATGTCACAATGTGAGGAGCCGCTTGTTTTTGTGGGTGGGGTGGGTGGGGGTGCTCATGGCGCAGAATAGAGATGCATGATTGGAGCAAAATACCTCTTTGAGGGTGTTTTTTTTTCACGAGAAATTAACACTACAATATGCTCAAAGGTTTTTGGTGGTTTTCGCTGCAAAAACTCCCTCATTTTTCAGACACATCCCTGCTGTCATCTCCTGCCTGGAGAACAGTTGGATGCATTTGTTTGTAGTTTAGAGTCACAGAGAAGCAGGTTTTTCTAACCTAATTATCTGCTGCTTTTTCTGTTGAGCTTGGTAACAAATTTACCTCCACATTGTATTAGTGCATGTCTGCCCCCTACTGTTGTCAAAGTCGTGCAAATCTTGTTCTTGACTTTTTATTTCACAGCTTTGCTTCGATATATGAAAGATTTGATGTCAAAGAATTCCAGCCGGACACAAACAGTAATTATTAATGACCGATTTACAAAAAGGGACACTACCCATATGTCCCTACCAAATCCAAGTCCCTTATTGGTCAAATTTTGGTTAGTTTAACTTTCAAAGTGCCTTTATTGGCCATGCATTTTGTATGTTGATCAGGGGTCCCCAAACTTTTTCTTGTTGGGACCAAATAACTGTTTTCCTCTCTGATGGGGGGCGTGGTCGGTTTGTAGGCTAACTGAAAAAGTGTAACAATCACAGCCTAAACGTAAAGATTTATGGTTTTCCACTAAGCCACATTTAGCAAAAATTCAAATAATTAATTTCTGTTATCTTTACATAAAAATAATACTACATTAAAAAAAATTAAACCAATAAATAGTCTATCCTCTCCCGTCATATTTCAGACTACAGAAGAGCCAGATTGAGGGAAAAAAAAAATGTGTCTCAGTTAGTCTTTGGGGGGCCGGGCCAAATGTGGAGGAGGGTCAGATTCGGCACTCAGGCCGGAGTTTGAGGACCCCTGATGTAGAGCCCAATAACGGTCTTAGAAACTTCCTTAGTGACAAGTGACCACTTGGAATTTTACCGCACATTTAAGAGTGTTTACATAGACCCACTTGGACTTGGAGTTGATAAGCTATTGGCTTCATCCAAAGCCCTTTTCCGAACTATGAACATTTCCTGTTGCATACAAGATTGATTGTGGGAGAAATTGCTTTGTTTTGCCTTGTTTCTTGTTTGTTTGCTTTTGCTCTTTTCGTTTTTCTCTGTTTTATCATTGTTCTTGTTCGAAAATAAAAAAATTATTAAAAAAAATATCTGGCCCTCCAGATCATTTTATATTTTTGTTATTAACGGCCCGATGTTATCTTGCGCTAGTAACATATTGCAACACATTCTCATTCCCAAGTCGTCACATATTGACATTTGGTTAAGGAATCTCTGCGTCAACGCATGTTGCTGAGGCCGTTGAGAATGTAGCTTTAAGCAACGTGTGTTCAAGTGACCACTGCCAATGAAATGTCTGTGTAAACGCACGTAAATGTGCATTTTGGGATTCCACATTCAAAACCCTCGCGTTAATGCTGTGCACATTTTTAAGTACGTTTAAAAATTGTTAAGTGAACTGGGTGTTCACTTAACAAAGTTTAACCAGCTGAACCAATCAGGGACTCGGATTTGGTGCTAACCATTTGAAAATTGTACAAAAGGAGATAAATTAATTATAGTTGCGTTTGTGCTTGGTTGGATTTCTATGAGCCCAAATCTTCATATATCAGAATAGAGCTGTGAAAGAAAAGCCTGCAGTAAAATTCAACAGTTTTTGGACTGGTTTGACATTTTACACCAAACCTCTTCCAACTATTGGAGGAGGAGAGATGCTAATAAACAGTAGTCCAGTGTGAACACCACGAAAACACAACACATGCTGAATATGAATAAGGGTTAATCTATCAACATTCATTTGGTGAGAGACTGTGTTAAAATTGCTGTTAATTTGTCAGGTTTCCTGTAATTTTCAGACCAGCTTGTGACCGTTTGGATGCTGTTAACCCAGGATAAAAAAAAAAAAAAAAAAAAGAGTTTTTTTAGTAGAATTTCACCAACTATTACTGCACCATGAATGTCACACAGTCTGCTTGGTTCACAGCCAGTTTGTCACCAAATGTTTGCAAAGCTGTTCATCCAGATCAACACATAAATCTTAGAAAATAGTGACATTTTCTGCAAACGGATAAAACCCGGAGATAGTCGTAGTAAAAAGTCACATTTGAATCTCTGGAGGGACGGCGCTGCAGGTCATAGGAGGCTGAGGAAGTGAAGGGATTCTCTCTGGAGGCAGCTTTCCATCTGTTGCAGTGTAAAGTATTCAGTCTAACCTTGTTTACGTCCAGCATTCTGACTGAAATGATTCATGCGTGTCGTATAACGGACGCACTTATAATGCAAAAGCCTCCTCGCAGACGCCAGAATGAACGCTCTCTTCCCTGATCTCCAGGTGGACAGAGTGTCCGTTACCGCCGAAGGTGCCGGCGGCCGACCCGCCAACAGGCCAGGGGGCGGAGTCATGCGCATCCACCGCCACTTCCCCTTCCCGGCCAATCAGATGTACGTGGTGGCGCTGCACCGCGAGCTGAAGCCCATGAGGGTCTACCGGCTGAACATGAGCTTCGACGCCGCCATCGAGGACGAGCTGCTGGGCTTCTTCAGGAGCGCCTACAGCCTGCAGAGGGAGAGACGGTAAACACGCTTGTTTTTCTGCAGCAGCAGGTGGTTCAGCAGGAAAGGTCAGAGCTGCACATCCGCGACATTGATTAACTCCAACACTGGATGTGTGCGAGCGTGACTGGGTGTGTGTTCACGCCATCAAACCACACACGTCGCGCTCCGGCCTTATGAATTTCCCATAAGCCTCTGAGGCGTTTGTGCTCCACACTCCAGCCCCACAGCGCTGATGGGAAACAGACGGTGGTACTTTCATTCATTTGGGCGTGAGGTCCTTCGTGTTTGTGTGCTTGTACACGTGCACGTCACTTTGCTCTAGCAGATTATGCTGCTATCAGGAACTAGAATCAGTCCAATCCTGGGAGTCCTGCTTAACAAGCTGTTTACCTTTTCTAGATCAGTAAAAACGTCAAACCTCACAGCAGGTCGTCAAGATAAACGTCAATTAAAAATATCAATTAATTGATTAAATCTTTACTTAGAATATAAAAGAAGAGATTTATTTTCCTTCAAAGACTTTTTTTTTCAGGGAACTTTTTCATCAGTCCTGCTGCTACTGCTGGACTTTTTTCCATTCACTCTACTCACCTGGCAGGTGTGGCCAGTGTGTCTTAATTGGCCCTGCTGGCTACTTAAGACAGAGGAGGCGTCACCATTGGAGGCACTGTAGCATTTGGGTTTTACTTTGAGTTGTGCTGGTTTGTTTTCTTCTTTTCTCCCTTAGCAGTCTTATACTGCTGACTTTTGTTATTTTAGTTTGGGGTTTGAACCGTGGTAGTCTTAGTTTGCAGGCTTTGTTTATTTGTTTTCTTTAGGTAGACCCGAGTCAGGTTTACCCAGAGGAGTAGTAACAATTAGTTTTGTTGTAAAACTTTAAAAATAAAAAAAATGATGATTTGTCTGTTGTTTAGCTTAAATTGTTTGTATTGTTGACATAATTTTGCACAAACAATCCAGATATTAATTATTTGAACTCCTCTGAAACTAAAGTTTCTCCTTATCTGGGAGCAGTTAATTTATTTTAACCCTTTAAACTCCATAGTTTACATTCTTTTAACTCTTTATCTGTTTATTTTATGTCAAAGAGCATCTGTTTGGTGTGGCCAGGGAGATTTTTATGCTTGCTGGGCGATATGACGATATATATCATGTAGAGCTGCCACAAACGATTATTTTTTCAGTCGACAAATCACTGATTATTTTTTCAGATTAGTCGACTAATCGGGTCATGAACAAACTGGATGTGAAGCACATACTGTATCTTAACCATCATGAGCTTAAAACTAACAAAAAACTAGATATATGACATTACCTGAGATAATGTTAGCGGGAATGCTGTAAGCTGTAGTTGGCCACTGAAGATACTAGTGCTAATAGCTAAAAATGCTGAAATTGATAGCCAGCTAAAATATTGGCTAAATGTGAAATTAGCCTACAAAACTGAAAAAAGCCTAAATTAGCCAAAACAGCTAGCATGTAGCTGAAATATTAGCTAAACTCCAAAATAGCCCAAAAACCTTAATAAATGCCAAAATGGTCCAAAAAGCAACAGAATGACAATTATGATTTTCAACTTTATTACACTCTGACTCCATATAATATAAAGTAACAACTAATTGACTATTAAATTAGCCGTCGACTATTTTAATAGTTGATTAGTTGACTAATATCATGTGGGCGATAGAAAAGTGTCTATTTATATGCTCTTTCTCCTCTATTGTTTCTTTTGTTTTTATTTGTTTGTATTTATTGCTGTACTTTTGTGCAAAAATGTTTTTTCCTACTAAGAAACTTGAAGTTTTTCATTTGTGAAGATTTAGTTCAGAAGCTGAAAACTGCCTTTTTTTTTTATAAATTTTGGATCCCATTGGATGTGTGCTGGTAAAGTCTCACATTTCTGTTTCATTTACTTTTGTAAAACGGTTGTGGTGCTGATGGATGCAGAAGAAACCAAGTGACTGTAAGAAATCCTGACATTTGAGCATTAATACTGAACAAAGCCTCATTGGCGTCCCTCATTAGGCAGGGCTAACCCTCTCCACCCGTCAGGTCTGGTGTCGGTGTTTCAGCACCACTGCACAGCCCGCTGCTGTTGTGGATCAATCCTGGATCAATACGGCAGCTGCTGGACCAGCAGAGCTCCATCACAGCACAACGACCTGCTAGTTAAAGATAAATGCAGCCGTCCAGAGAAAGCAGGTTACAGCGGCGTCGCTGCTGTAACCTGCTTTCTGCAGGAGAGCCGGTTTCCTAAATGAGAGGAGCACAGCTAATGCAGCCGCTGTTTACATGAGCATGATAAATAATTTCAGGGCAGTGGGCTCCACTGGATTTATTTCAATTAATCCTGTAAGGAGCAAAAAGCCTGTTAACAAGTGCAGAAAAACAGACCTGGAGGTTTCACGAAGATGCTAAGCTAGCGGTTAGCAAGGCCACGGAAAACAGCTGATTATTTGTGCAAATAAGTTTGTTGGGGAAAAAACAAAGCTTTTAAATGCCAGGTTCAGTGTGTGTTTGTGGGTCTGTGTGTTTGTGTGCACACAAAGCTCTGTTAGCTTAAGGATTAGCTTGATGCAGTGGTGCGGCTAATGCTAACACACTTTCTGCTGTGAGATTTGCCAAACATCCAGAGTTCCTCTAAACCCTGAGCCGGGCTTAAACGCTTAAAAGGCTGGAAGAGGAAGAATTAATTAACACACACAGACACACACACACACAGAGTCAAGCCTGAGCCTAAAATTGATCCTCATGTAAATCGTGGAAAGCTGAGTTGGTTGTTGTTTCCCAGTAGAACCAGTTCAGTTTAGGATCATTATAGTTTCTGCTGCAGCAGATCCATTCACTTCCTGTTTGTGCCACATAGCAGCATGTGTTCATGCATTCTTATGAAAAGTATTTACCTCTACCTCCACCTGACGTCCTGTAGGTCGGCCTTCATATTAGACAATATTTTCATGGACCGGTCGGTACGAGTCTGAAGTCTGACTTTTTCTGTAGGTTCCAGTTTCCCTTAACTTTTGAGGTTAAACATTCATCTTCATCCTGTGTAAAATATCTTTTACATTTTATTAGATTTAATTCAAATGTGACAAAGATTTTCCTTTAACCCGTAACTTTCAAAGTGATAGCTAAAAAAATCAGACGCCAACTTTAAGGTCGTCTGACTTTTAAGATGCGAATGATAAATGTAATAATTCTTTAAGAACAAACTAGAACCTGTCGTTTGAACAACTTTATTAGCAGCATTCATGTAACATTAATCAGATGGTTACTGAATATTCTGCATTATTATTATTGTTATTATGATCTTTAATAAATATTTTGGACACCACTTCCGCCACAAATGTGCCTTCAAATGGAGGGGTAGAGAGAAGGGAAGAATTCGGAAAGAGCTTAAGTTCCTTTAAAAGGAATAAAAAAAAATTATTGAAATGTCATTTTTCATATTGAATTATAACTTGTTTAATGCCTTTTTTTTTAATTATGGTTCCAAAAAATGTGCAGTTTATTTTACTTTTATCTGAAATGTTATTTTTTATAAGTGTTAGACTGAATTGTATTTTTCTATATTGAATTCTAAATTGCAAATCAATTGAGAATTGAATTTCACTTTGAATTTAGGGGTTAAAATAAATCGAACATACTCGCCTTTTTTCACACATTTTTGATTCAGATGATCCAACAGATACTCAGATTAGACATATCCTTTAAAGTAAGAAAAGCTCTATTTTAATTCATGCAGTGAGAAAAGTAAATGCGCTCTTTTGCTACAGCAGAATGATTATTAGAGAAACCACTTCAGTAGAAATGGAGCTGAAACTTTCTTTGAAATGATAACAAAGCAAAATGACTTCAAGAGCAAAAGGTTTAGAAAATTGATGCAAAAGAATCTTGATGAAGATTCAGTGTAGATCCATGAAACTTACGGATTTCTCGTCTGTCTGCAGCAGAAAAACACTTTCCCAGTGGAGACAGAGTTTTCTAGTTTACGATTTTCTTTTTCAAAAAACTAATTTGTAGAAATCCTAAGATTCTTTTGTGTTGTTGTGAAGATTATAGCGTTGAACCTTCCCGTAGGAAAGGCGGGTTTTCCCTCTGGAACGTTCCTCCGTGCGGTGAAAGTTTTACCAAATCTTCTCTGCCAATGCCAGACGGCTTACTTCCTTGTTGCCATGGAAACCGACCACCTGACTCCAGACGGTCTTTCTTCCACAAACGTGCAGTCGAGGGTCGCAGGACAAAACGTCCGACCGGTTCCGACCCAGACAGCCTGAACACACGCAGCGGGGCTCATGACCACTCCTCACCATCACAGGAGTCCGGGGGGGCGGGCTGAAGTTCAGGTGGGCGTGTCCTCCACATCTGGCTCCTGTGGAGTTACTAAATCCTCCAGGAGATCATTTGCACTCAGTGGTTTGCTGAATTCTGAGTATGAAGTGAGATTTGAGCTTTTGTGGAGTTCTCATTGGGATTCCTGTCAGAGCGCAGACTTAACGCCACGCTGCTCTCTGTGGAATTGAAGGAACACTGCAGGCGTGACGCATTCAGCCACGTAAATAAAGCCAGTTTGGGATCACTTATGCTCAAACTTTGAGGAAGTTCTTTTAATTAGACTGAAGCTTGAAGACACACAGGATGCACAGAAAGAAGCCGGTTGGTTGAAGGCAGCGTCTCACCGCTGCAGCCGTCTGCTCTCCTCTGACCTGACAGAGTAATCCGGCGGTGAGATGAGATGCTTCAGATCGATTCGGCTCACCCTCTCTGCCGCGTGTCAGAGGGTAACCTATCTAACATGGCAGTCAGCTGAGGAAACTTAATAAATTCACTCATTCTTTGAGCCTCTACAGCCCTCACACACGGCGTGGGAGGGTAATGGAGGTCTCCACCGGCGCCGTGTCGGCTTTGACCCGAGCAGGACATGTGACTCTGAGGCCGCACGGGTCACTCTTTACTGACCGCTGTAGTCCAGAGGACCATCGAGGCTGCTGAACGCAATTTCTGACCAGCACTTTTATGATGGAGGAGCGCCGCTGCCGGCGTCATTTCACTTCAAAGCGGAGATGGAGAGCAGCTTTCTGTGTCTGCTCATGTCATTACCGGCCTCTCCTCCCCGCTGTGTGCTCCCACTTCCACTCCAGAGTGAAAACAAGCTGCTCATTAACCCAAATTAAGGAAATCATCACATAAAGCGCGCCTCAAAATGATCCGATTTGGGTTTCCAGCTGTTGTTTAGCTTGAATGGTAAACTGGTCTTTTAGATTTCTAGAGATTCCTGTTGATTTTCACATTAAAGGCTTTTAAAGAGATAAATGTCGAGGATAAGTTCAATAAAAGCTCACGCAACCCGTGGCTTTGACTCACTTTCAGCTGTCCTTTTGCTAATTTAAGTCTACAACTTAGACCATTTCAGTTCAACTGTTCAAGCTGGTTTACAGACGATCTAACATTTTACTTTGTTTTTTTTAGCATTTAATTATTGTGTCCTGCAGCAGACCTGGACTCTCAACTGGAGAAACAATTTAACTCCTGCCACATACATAAAAAAAAAATACGCACACTCAATACTTGAGTAAATTACCTTTTGGGCTTAGTGAACACTCTCCTCCCCCTCAGAGAAACAAAAAACTAACAAAGGATGACGACACAGCGGGAAAAACCATCAAAAGAGTAAATGGGGTAAAATTGTCTCATAGAACAAAATAAAAATAAAAATCCACCAGTGACATCAAAACGCATGTTTGGGGATATCCAAAGGAAGCTTTGTTATTATGGGATGTTATAATGGGTGGGCCGCAGGACCTACGACTTGGTGTGTGTTTTGTGGCAAGGTGTGAAATTTAGTGATTTTCACTTTTTTGCACGATATGGAAAAAAGAAAAAAAAAGAAAAACTTTAGATTAAGTGATGGTCACCTTGTCCCTAACCACGAAAAACTATGCAAAGCCTTAAATTTTAAAAGCAATTCAGACACCATGCTCACTACTCAACACCGAATATGACGTCACTGATTTCACAAATATGAACATTTCACATCGTCTATTCATGAATCCACTGTGTTTTAATGGTGAAAAAGTAGAGGATTTATTTAAAAATTACACTTGAACAAGTTTTTTTTCACGAAGTTGTTCAAACGCGATGCATTGTGGTCTATATTTGCTAATGTAGTGAGTATCGATGCACACTAGTTTTTTGCAATGACTTCTGGGAAATTTCCAGTGCATTCAATTTTGGAGTTGTAGATTCAGACAGCACTAGAGAAGGGCGAAAGCACTACCGTATTTTCCGGAGTATAAGTCACACTTTTAGGAGAAAAGTCTGACGTTTCAGAACAAATCTGCCAAGCCCAGTATAGCTAAAAAAATACATAAATAAATAAAAGAATACTAATCTTTTGATCTGTATAAGAAACATATCAAAGTTTAAGAGGAAAACAATCAGATTCTTTTCCATGTTTGTTTTGGACGACACTTCTTCTACTATTGTCAGTAGAAAATATTTATACTCAGACGCAGCGCCCTCTAGTGGTCATTAGAGGAAACAACTGCTAAAAGACAACCGGTGTTCACTGGGAAAATAACAAATATGTCTTTTAAAAAAACACAAATAAGTCGCTCCCCAGGGTAAACTATGAAAAACTGCAACCTATACTCCAGAAAATACAGTATATATAATACAACGTACTTTATAGTGAGTACCGAAGTCTTCAGTCTTCAACCACACGTGAAGTAATGTTGACCTTTGACCTCAGGAAGAGGCAGCCATGTTGAATTTCCTTTAGTTACAGCTACAAATTTAAACGCCTGCTAGGGATTTACTACCTCCTAACTCCTCAAGCACCATTAGGAAGCTACATGGAAAAAAAAGGTTGGATTTAAAAGTTGTAGATATATTTAATGACATTGGCATGGCCAGCTAGCAAAATTCCCTTTTTTTTTACATTTTTTACCAGAGCATTGTGAAAATGTATTGCATGAATCATTAATTCATGAAACTGTATGACATATGATATGAACATATTTGGAATTTGGGTGTGGTTAACAAAAAACCTCGGTTGCCAAGGAAATCCAAAGATATATCTTTATCAATTCTTCTAAAAATTACACAGACTTGTTTGTCTCCCCCAGGCGACCAAAACATAAAATGGTTGCTATAGAGATAAAACATACAGAAAAGCTGCTATTTTGAAAAAATGAAATATTTTCTTAATGATTTTGTCAGATGCAGCTCTGACCGGGGGGAGGGGCAGAAAGGAAGACTGATGCGATTGGCTCGGCAGGGGTGTCGAGTTTCAAGGTTAAGACAATGTACAGATGCTATCTGAGGTCCTGCGGCGCAATTGGGGTGGGAGACACGTCAACCAATCAGGGACTCAGCTTTGGGTGCGTGACGTTTTCAGTGAAACCTGAGCTACTCGCTCAACATCGTCCATGTTTTCTATGATGTGGTGACAAATGAAGTCCAAAAAATGTTGGCGGTTGCTCCTCCATTATGCAACCGGGGGGTCAAGGACATTTTGGACATGAAGTGTTTTAGCATTCTGTGATTTTTATTGTTTTTATTGTTTTTTTTATTATAATAATTCATCATTGTGCGCTCATTTAGAAATGACTCCACAGTCTGGTTCTTCTCCAAACTTTTTCATTAGAATGCTTCGAGTCCTCCTTATTGTTGTGGAAGTCTTTAATTTAGCATGTTAACTTTATCAGCTGTTAAACGCAGAACTGAATCACATTCTTCAGTCTGAGTAAAATGGAAAACTTGAACTTTAACTTCCCTTCAAAGTTTCTCATTTGTCCAAATTCTTCCTCTGAATCTGAATGATCCATGTGAGGTCTGGACCAGCCTCCAGCAGCTGAAAGCCACGGCACAATGATGGATTCCCGCTGTAGTTTTAATTCATGTGTGCTTCCACCTATTCATAAGTGACCTGCAGGTGACCCACGGCAGACCCAGAATTAGTCAAATTTAAAAAAATAAAAGCTCCGGGCTGAGCAGTCAGTTCCTGTCAAAGCTGCTGAAAGATTTTGTTGCCAGAAGCATAAATTAGCGTCACAGCAAAAGAAGACTTTTTAAGGGCAACGAGCGTGAACACAATGACCCTGATGAACATCATCAACCTGCTGTCGCACTCCTGGAGCGGATAAAATATCCTTGTAAGTGAGGATGGAAGGTCTTTTTACATGAGACAAAGGAGTGGGGGGGCTGCACAGGGTTTAAGATTTATTAACAACAAAATAAAAAAAAACAGAAACTGAGTTGAGTAGTACAATACGGGCTCGGTTTGTAGACTTACAGAAAGAGTGTAACAATCACAGCCTAAACGTAAACATTTATGGTTTTCCAGAAGGCCGCACATAGCCAAATTTAAAATAATTCATTTCTGTAACCTTCACAGACAACCTAAAACATTTCAAATACTAGATATATAGCATTACCTGCGATAGATTAAGAGCGAACGATGCTTAAACTGATAGCTAAAAACACTGAACCTGATAGCTAAAAGCACTGAAATTGATAGCTGAAAAGTCTGAAGCTGATAGCTAGCTAAAATACTTCTGAAGTGCCAAATTAGCAGAAAAAAATCTATTAAAAACTCTCTAAAAAACTCTACTTTACTCTATCTAAATTCTAAATTAGCCAAAACAGCTAGCATGTAGTTGAAACATTAGCTAAATGCAGAATTAGCGTAAACACCTGGAAACATGTCTAATTTAGCCAAGACAGCTAGCATAAAGCTAAAATATTAGCCAAACTCCAAATTAGCCTGAAAAACTAAAAAAAGCCTAAATGAGCCAAAACAGCTAGAATGTAGCTGAAATATTAGCGGAATGCTAAATCTGCCTAAAAAAACTGTTAGGGGGGGCAGGCCAAATGAGGAGGAGGGCCGGATCCGGCCCGCGGGCCGTAGTTTAGGGACCCCTGGTTTAGTGTACTGTTTCAAATTTAGAGATGTTCAGGATTCTTATGTTGATGAAGAACTTGTAGTCACACTGCGTCAGGCTGGGTGTTTGAAGGCTCAAAGCTTTGGGTAATTTTCCTGTTTTGTCAGCGGCTGATTAATACCCAAAAATATCTGAGTCATCGCACATAAAGGCTTCTCAAAGCTGTGTTTAGAAGTGTGTGATTGGTGGTTGTGTTCTTCCTGTTGTGATGATTGGTGGATCATTATATGTTGATATTCTGCAGCCTTGGCGGTGGTGGGTGTTCAGCTGCATTAAAACTCTAACTATCACCACTTCACACGACTGTCTTCAGCCTTTTCTTAGTGATTTCTGGACCAAGACCGGCTGCAGACTCCCTGCCAGGCACTGGGCCCCCGGGACGCCTGGCGTTTGTCTCATCTTCACTTTCTCAGTTCCAAAACAGAAAAAGGCTTTGTTTTTCACTATTTGTTCAAAATAAATTAAGCTCCTGCTTGTTCCAAGTCTGCCGTGGCGGATTTTTTTGTCTTTTCTTTTGGTTCATAATCAGCAGGAGCAAATCCAGAAGTCTGTCAGGGAATCATGCAGATGAGCACCTGAACAAATCAGTTCTTCTGCAGCGTTTTCTGTCAGTTTTTGCTGGCTGATAGAGGTGTCACCTTGACCAAGGAATAACGAGCTGTTGTTATGGATCTTGTAAAATCTCAGCAAAGTGTAACAAAAACAAGTCAATGTTCCAGTTCACTTAGGAACCTAAATATATGATCCAGAAGCTCAAAATAAAAACACCTGATTCTTCCTCGACTGAGGAATCAATTCATTTGACAAGCAGGCCGAACAGGAAAGGAAAGATGGTGGCCTCCTCTTTTATTAGCTCCTTCCCCTTCACTGACCCCGCTCCCTAAATAAAGCTGAAATCTGAATAAACATCTCCATCAGTCACAGATCGTACTCTGAAGATGATGAATCAGCCTCTTTTGATTCCTCTCTGTAAGACTATAGCAGCGGCGGTGGCGGCGGCGCTCCACGCTGCAGCCTCCTCAATGTGAAAGAGGAGAATGGTAATGTGAGACGGATTAAACAGATCCGTGTGTCCGGGGTGACGCGTGGGATGGAGATGTTCTTCTGTCCATCACTACCAAAGGTTTCTATTAATGAAATGCCTTTTATGCCTCGTAACCACAACACAGTGTCAGATCTTTGTCCCTAATCCCTCAAAAACTAAAGCATGTAGCCGTACTGCTGCTGCAGGTGTTTGGTTGGTCCAGTCCTTCTGCTCACAGGAGAAGGAAACAAAACTAGAAAAGTTGCATTACCTGTGATAATGCTGGTGTGAATGTTATTTGCTGAAAGTAGTTGCTGAAAATGCTGAAAATTTTGCTGAAAATGGTTAAGATTTTGCTGAAAATGGTTAAGATTTTGCTGAAAATGGTGACGCAATTTACTGTAATCGCTGTAGAGATTTGCTGAAAATGCAAAAGCTATTTGCTAAAAGACTGGAAATTTTGTTAAAGAACTATGAAAGAGCGCTGAAGCTGACCAAAATTTCTGAGAAATTTTCCAATTTTGCAAAAATATTCAGTGTGTTTCTTAAATATGAGCTAAACTTTACAGCATGCGCACTATAGTGATTCTCCCGCTGCTTTTTCAGCACGTAAAAACTCAATCACACTTTCAGCCATTTCACCAATCTTGGTATCGCAACATTCATGCATTACTGCTTGTACTTTTGGTATTCGTGTATTTTATATTCTTTGAGAATTTACGTGATTTATGCAATTGGGACATTTTTCAAATCCTTTCATAAACTTTGTGCAATTTTGAAACCTTTGCAACTTTTGTATCAAGGTGTTCAGCACATTTAGGACATTTTCATGCTTTTACTTTTGGTATTCGTATATTTATAGTTTGTAAAATTGTATGCAAATTTTTCAAGAAATTCTTCAAATTTTTTGTGCACTTTCTGCGAATGATGTAAGTTAGGTATCAAAGCGTTCAGCACATGCATGCTTGTACTTTTGGTACTTTTTAAAGCATCTTCAGCGAACACATTCAGCAAAAAGCATTCACACCAGCAAATCTAACGTTTGTAGTCATGATTTGTTTTACCATTTGATCTAGGTCTAGAGTTTTATTTATACATGGTTGAAGTATGAATGCTGAAGCTAATGCAGTAGCTAAAAAGGGCTGATTGCAGTAAAACTTGTCCTAGAATCGAACTTTCTTGGACGTACACAACAATACCGTTGTGGTCCAGATCCTATTGACTGTACAGGAGAAATGGACTGAGTGAATGTGACATCACCCAAGAAAATGGTTCATTTCCAGCTCCAACCAAATGAAGTCAATTCAGCCGCCATTTTTTCAAGATACGGATGTCGCCATGTTTGAGCCAGACGTTGTAAGAAGGCTGTGATTGGTCCGAGTCCGTCTGTGTCAATGTTTCTATGGCAACCATTCTCACCAAACAGGAGTGAGCTTATTGTTAGGCCACACCCCTTTCACTTGAAAACCTGGTTCCCAAAATCTTGGATGTGGGCTCCACCTACTTTTATTGTCATCTGAGTGGTCAGTTTATGACTTGAATAACTTGAAAGATGAAAAAAATGTTTATTCCGACCAATAAAGACGGAGGAACAGCTGCTTCTTTCTCTATTGAAGTCTATGGGATTTTGGCTTCTGGAGCCACTTCCTGTTTGGGACGCTAGGGGAAAGAGTCCCTCATTCCAGTTCTCATATTCAGTCATTGTGCAGAAGCCGACCAACATTCTCACAGTGACTACACATCCTCAGATCAAGATCCTCGCAGCTGGAGGAGGGAGACGCACAGACACAATCTCTGTAAGGGGGTCAAAAGCAGGTCTCATTGATATTCACAGAAGACGAAACTGTTGAGTCAGGACTCTGTGTGTCTGTGTGTGTGTCATTAAGGGATGCCACAATTCTGGGTTTAAGCCTTAAATACCGGAGCTTCAGCTCCAGTGTGTTCATTCTTTTGACTATCATAACATCTTTGCACAATTCATGTGATTCCAGCACATTCTGAAGGAAAGATTACAGAGCTTTTTACAGGTGTTTATGCTCTCAACACTGCAGAAAAACGAGGCTTTGCTCCCGTAAAGTGTTACATATCGGTGATTTGTCTCTCAGAATCAGCAGATTCGTGTTGATCGCGTAAGCAAGCAAAGATTTACAGAACGCCAGAGTGTTGTTTAAATGTCTTCAACAATTGTGGTGTTAAAGTTTTAAAGCTGAACCGTATGTTACACCGTTGAACTGAATCTTAGAGAAAGTGAATTGTTCTGTTTCTGCTGCATACATTTCCTTATGTTTATGTTGAAAGTGTCATGCTATGAACACACGTGATGCGTGTTCAAGAACTCTCTAAACTGACTTTCTAGAACGTGCTGTTAGCACACTGAACCGTCACCACCCGATACTGTAGCTACAGTTGGTGTAAAATGTCAAAGTGGTGTAAATCTGGTGAATCTTTTTCTTTCACGGCTCTATTCCGATATATGAAAGACTTGGTGTCATGGAATCCAGCCACACAAACCGCCATTATTAGTTTCTCATTGATCAGAGGGATAGACATGCGTCACTACCAGATCCGAGTCCCTGATTGGTCAAAGTTCAACTGGTTTCACTTTTGTACGTAAAGCCCAAAACAGACATAATACATAGAGCAGGATATCGGTAATCATTTCCAAAATTGATGCGTAAGCTTAAACTCTACTTTTATAGATCGAATGGGCGTTAGCATTAGCTGTCCTGTGGGAAATCCGTTTATACGTTAGCATCAAGCTAGCTGACTTTCGCTTCATGCGCTAGATCGATTTCTACTTTTAAGGATTGATCATTAATTTATTAAACTCAGGTCGATTCATTTATTTTATCAACCCAGCCCTAATAAAAAGTGAGAGTTTTTAATAACTGAAGCCCAAAATGCACATTAATTTAAGTTAAAAAACAGTTTGTTGAAAGAGGCCACTTGAACGCGTGTTTCCGAGGGTGGAGTGGACGTAGTATGAAGCCTGTTTTTTTTGTGCTAAGTTTAAGAAGAATCTAAGCCAACTGAATGGCTTTACCCACTATTTACCAGGTTTAAAATATATATATTTTTTAGAACTTTTAGTTATTTGTTGTTGTTTAAAACTCAAATTATATATTTAACTGAAGCTAAACCGTGACTTAAAAATGGAGGTTTGAGTAAAATTGTGAGGAAAGGGAATCGTTGGTCTGCTCTCGTCTTGTTCGGTGTCTCCTTTCACGGTGATAGAAATCATTACAATAGAACATTATGTCTCCACCAGTTTTCTGATGATCATTTCCTCTGTGTGTGTGTGTTTGTTTTTGGTACCTGATCAGGACCTGGTGGAGGAACCGGCCTCGTGGGGACCTCAGCCTTATTTAATGCAGAGGAATGTAATTTCAGGGTTTGTGGTTGGATGTAGGGCTCAGGTGTGAGTGGATGTGAGGAGAACACACAAATGAAAGGAAGCCGGCCCGTGTCCCGACAAAAAATAAATAAATAAAAAAGGTGCAGAAAGTTGTGTGTTTGTGGTCCGGTGAAACAGCCTGCTGCTTTCTGCCAGTCAGAATTACTGTTGGAACAAGTGTTTGCAGGCTGCTGTTTGTGTGCTAATGCTGCAGTGCTATCAGGCTTTCATGCAGAGGTGTGTGTGTTACAGACTCATCCCTCACTCTAATAGATACACTCTTTATCTCATCCCTCTCAGGCTCCCTCCATTATTCTCCCTCCTCTGTTGAACCTTCTCTTTTCTTTCTGTTTGTTATTCTGTTTCCACTCCTCCATCTCTCCATCACATTTCCTCTGCTCATTTCACTTTCTCTTGTCCTCCTCTTTAACTCCGTTTTTGTTTTTCTGTCTTCCTCCCTCGTCTTCCCGCTCCTCCTTTTTTCCTTTATCCTCCCCTTTCGGATTTCACCTGCTTCCTTTTGCTTAATTCCTTCACCTGTTCTCCCTCCTTCATCCTTTCATCCCTTTGGAGAAAAGTGGAATGTTGTGATAAAGTTTGAAACGGATTAATTTTCTGAGTTTGAGCGTCGCTCCGTCGGCTGACGGGCCGTCACCAAACCGCTCGGCTTAACTGGCGTTTTCCTCTCGTTGGCTGTGGATTATCTTCTGGTTGAAGCCATTTGTCTTTGAAGAACTTAAAGTAAAAGCGTCTTCCTGTAAAAACTGGAGCCTTCGGGCGTCCCGTCTGTCAGCTTCCACTTCACAGGATTATCCCTCAACTCCCTGAACTGTTGACTCCATCTCGCACTCCTCACACGACGCGTTCCAAAGGTACAAAAAACGCAGCTTTGTGACGGCTTCACGTGTTCCAGATGGATCGACTCCAGTCTGAAGCTAATAGCTGAAACGCCGGCTTTGAACCCGGAGCCAGAACGCTGCTGGTTTCAGGCCAAGTGTTAATTTGAAGAATGGAATTAAAGGTCATTTCATGGGTAATTTCAAGCAAAAGCTTAACCAACCACATTCATTGGCATCATTTGGCATCTGTGGCTAAATCTGAGCAAATGAGGGTTGAGTGAATCAAAGACGTTGGTCTGGAAGACGCTGCTGCACCTGTGAGAGAGCGCCGCTTCTCTGAAGGAAACGATCGACCGGCTTTGGTCAAAAATCAGGAAAAATACTTTATACCAGCTGGAATGAAACAATAATTTAGATTAACCTTTGAATCGACTGAGTCAAATTAAACATAGTGTTTTAAATGCAGATGCAGAAAAACGCATTTTGTATATGATGGATTAATGTAGTTTATAGTTGGAATTTTAATAAATATGAAAGAAGTCTTTTTTTTCTCATTTATAACAGATAAGGATATGCTCAGTTTGTTCAATTGTTTTGAAATAAAGTTTATGTTTAAATGTGATTTTTACTACATTAAAATATCTGTTTTTTATCAACCATTGAGGATCCCAGCTCGTATTATGAGCAGAAACTGTCAAATAGTTTCTTAAAACTTTCTCTTTTTTTGTGTAATTCTATAGACGATCGTTGATCTTGAAGACCCACTCCATAAAAATGGTGTTTTGATTAGGGATTGGTTTTGTTAAGATTTGTTAAGATCCAATATTCTTATCAATAGTTTTCTGTGTGAAAAGAAGGAGGGAGAAGACAAACAAATTCTGTACGTGAAAACCTTTTATATTAGAACAAATTAAAACACAGTGTATTAATTTAACCCTTTTAAAAGTAAAATAAACGTATCAATAAATACTAACGTGTCTTTGTGATAATGCTAGACACTTAAAGGTAACAACTTAAATGAAGAACTTATTCGTTCATTGTATCTATTCCACATTCAAAGGCTGAAACTCGTCCAGTTTCACAACTGGTAATTCTGCCAAACTTTTCTCTGCATAAACTGACCTGTTTTTTGTGTACTTGAGTATTTGTGTGGTAATCTAATTAAAGTAATCTCCTCCTGTAGTGTTGTCAGATTTTTCCACATAAGGTGGAAATGACCGCGGTCCAATTTCCTTGTGGGGGAACAGATTTATTCAAATCTGCTCTGATTCTGAGCTCCATCCAATGCTATCGGACGTTTTCCTGCAGGAGACGCTCAGCTGTTGTGTTTGTGTGTAATTTGTTTATGCTGGTGTCTGAGGCCTCGGCCTTGAATTTCATGTTTGTTTTTGTATCGGGGTAAAAACACTGATGGTGCAGATAGCAAGGATAATGCCGCCGCTACGCCGTCTGTCTTTTGATTACTGCGTTAATGTCTTGTTTGAAGTAATGTGCCGTCGTTTTTGTAATTCTAGCACATGATTGGCCTCAGCAGCTCTCTCTGAAAATGGTTTGTTGTTTAGTCTGACTGCTTTCCTCAGAAATGGATCTGGAGAATTAAGCTAACAGGAATTCTGCCTGACTGATGGAGAGGAGCAAAGCCGGGCCCCGGTGGCGGCTTTTAGTTCAACAGAATTACAGTCCGTGGCTGAAAAGGGCAGCGGCACACGTCATTTTTTCCTCCCTTGGTTGGCCTGAAAAAACACTATTTTCCCCTGCGAAGATGATGATGGCTGCTGGGATCCACCCAGCTATCAGACACATTGACAGAGACGCCACACTCAAAGGAGGGGGGTAAAAAAAAGAGATAAAAAGGAAATTGAAAAAGAGCATGAAAGCTGGGGAAGGAAGGAGAAAGGGAAGAGGGGACATGAGCTCGGAAAATGACAGAAGAAGGAGCTGATAGAAAGGAGAGGAAATGACAAAAACGGTAACAGGAAGCGCGCTCGTCTTCATCTCGCCTCAGAGAGTGAACCCTCAAACTTCAGGTAAAGCTATAGCTGCTCGTGGAGAAATAACGTGTTGCTTTTACAGATGAAAAGTTGAATTTATGAGCTGTAAACCTCAGAGTTTAGTGCGCTCAGGGGTTTTGCTGCTGCAGCCTTCCTTAGCCTGTCAGGCTTATGGTGACTGATGAGTGCGAGCTTTCAATGCATCCTGCTCAAAAATGAAGCATGGAGCTTTAGCCTCTACTTTACTGCAGCCCAACTCAATCAGGATCCGCTATGGCACTAATTCCTGCTGCCGTTACAAAACTTCATATTTGGAGGTTCAACAGTTAACTTAACCAGGAACCCAGATAACTAGATTAAATGGATCTGAATTTATCTAAGTTTAATAGATCAACAATCGACCCATAAAAGTACAGATTAATGTAACGTGTAATGCTAACATCTGCTAGCTTGATGCTAACATATAATGGGGTTTCCCATAGGGCGGCTAATGCTAACACTCAGTCGACCCATAAAAGTACAGATCAATGTAACGCGTAATGCTAACATCTGCTAGCTTGATGCTAACGTATGATGGGGTTTCCCAGAGATCGACTGATGCTAACGCTCGGTTGATTTAAGCATACATTGCTGACTAAATGAACATCTTTACAAATTCACAGGCATAAATTTTCCAAACTCTTTCAAGTAAATATATTTGTGGTCTAAAACACAGTTTTTTTACTCATACTTTCTTCTTCTTCTGGAATAAGGTGTAATACTATAGCGGGATCGCCACCTAGTGACCAAACTGAAACGTCCTCCAAGAGAAGCAGAACAATCGTTGGAGCTTCTGTTTGAGATTCCATGTAACTCTGTATGATATTAACTAAGGACGTCCCGATCTGATCACGTGATTGGAAATCGGGCCCATTCATGTGGTTGATGACTCGATCAAAATTGGATTTTTTCCACCGATGATGATCGGATATATAATTTATTATTATCGGCGCGTTTTATTTCAAGCTTACCATTCCAGATAAATACTCCACTAGAAGTCTGCATGTCATGAACACATCAGAAAATGTTGTTGCTGTAAAACGCAGCAGAAAACGGCAGCAGTTTAAACAGGAAGCTAACGTAAACAATTCAGTCAAGCTAGATAGATGTTTACAGATTCAAACTTCCGGATCAATAACTCTTAAAAACACTTTAAACTGGCAACTGAATTTTAAATGAGGACAGGAATCACGTTACGTTAAAAATGTTCAATAGCTCTAAAGATGTTAAAGCTAAAGTCACTAAACTTTCTCACATGACTAATTATCACTTATATAACAAGAAAATAATTATTTTTTTCCTAGTTTATATTAGTTTTATTTTTAATTTTTTTTAAAGCTACTTCGCAAAAGTGTTCTATTTAAGTTTTTAATGATAAAAGAAGGTTAATGAAAAATAAGAGAAAACACAAATCTGTTTAATTTATTCAGGTTTTAAATGTGTCCAATGTGGCAAATCCACAAAAAAACCTGATCAGGACATCCCCAACATTAACAATCTTCTTATTTCACTGATACATTTTACAGTATGTGAACTGGATCAGATTAATATGAATATTTCTAAAACATAATAGATTATTAATGTATTACTATTCTAAACAAATGCGTCTAAATGTGTAAACTCAAAATTCAATTGAACTGAAAGGATTGAAAGAATCAAAAAACTCAGAATAGAAAATAAGTTTGTTGATTCTGTCAGATTAGAAGACGGTTTCTTCAAAAACATGAACCTTTTTCTGCTTCTGTCTCAGCTTCTTGGCAGTGACTCAGTTCAGTCCGATCCACGCCCGGAAGGCCTTCCCCTGCTTCGACGAGCCCGTCTACAAGGCCACCTTCTCCCTGACACTCCGCCACGACCCGCAGTACCTGTCCCTGTCCAACATGCCCGTGGACGCCAGCTCGCTGTCGGACGAGGACGGCTGGGTGACCAATCGCTTCGCCAGGACGCCGCGCATGTCCACGTACTACTTAGCCTGGGCTGTCTGCAACTTCACCTACAGGGAGACGCAGACCGACGGCGGCGTGACGGTGAGTCTGAAATCAAACGTCTGAGGAAAGAGGAAGAAGGAAACTTGACAGAAATCTGTGAATCTTTGAATGGTTTACTTTGAGTTGAGTTTGACTCATTTAAGGCGAGAGAGTTCATCCTGAGTTTGGCTCACGGATCTCTGCATCAAGCCGATACTGTTGATTTTCTCCTCCGTTTGTGACTGTTGTTTGTGTCGATACTGAGAAGAAAACTGAAACTCGTATTGATGCAGCAGCACACTCACTAGCTCAGTGTTTTCTCAACATCTCAGATGCTGTTTCATATCAATCAGCTCTCATCTCTGGGGTTAAGAAGGGACATGAGAGCTGCAATCATCATCATCAGGCAATAACTGACTAAATGAAGCTCTGATTGGTGAGAAATTGCTTCACGTTTCAACCCAATGAAAGAGAAACAAGTCAGCATGATTCAACATTTGCTTTAATTTGGATAATTAGAGCTGTTTGATGTTTCTGGGTACCAGAAGAATCTAAAGTACGCGCTGCAGTTCTGCAGAAATGGTTTAATCGTCAGAGGGTGACAAGTGTTTTAAAAAGGTCTGTTGATCGTTTCATCTAAGCCTTTAATACGAAGATTAGAATTTTGTTTATTAATCAAAGCTCACTCTTGGAAAATAAAGTAGTGGTTAGCCATAGATATAAACAGATCACCTGTTATTGTTAGCGAAAATGGAGCCTGAAGAAGGACGAACACGTTGGTCAGAGTTTGATTAACAACCTTCCAAAAACTTCAACAACAGAACAAAGTGAAGTTTAAATATCTGTTAAATATAATCACCTACCAATAAAAAAAATCTAATTTCAGATCCAATAAAACAAAAACGTCCAAGTAAAAAAAAAACCATCAACCCAATCCTGACAACTATTATTAATACAACATGATGTAGTTAGAAGAATGTTTTTAAGTTTACATTTAATTATTTAGTACAGGAGTGTCAAACCCAAAATCCAAAACACACGTTAGGTCACGGTCCGAACAGGATAAACATTTATTAAACTCTCTAAAACTACATTCTTAAATCTTCAGAAACTGTAACTTTTTAACATAATCATGAACTAGATATATAGCATTACCTGGAATAATGCTAGTGTGAATGCTGGAAGCTGAATTTGGCTGCTGAAGATGCTAGTGCTGATAGCTGAAAACACTGAAGCTGATAGATGAAAACACTGAAGCTGATAACCAGCTAAAATATTAGCTAAATGCCAGATTAGCCTAAAAAACAAACAAGAAAGGCTTAGGTTAGCCAAAACAGCTAGCATTCGCTGAAAAAGTAGCTAAACTTCAAAATTGCCTAAAAAATATTAGTAAATATCAAAATAGTCCAAAAAGCTAGCACAATGCCAGTTTTTAAAACTTTAAAACTGTAACTTTTTAACATAATTCTGAATAATAAAAACCAGCAGAATCTGCTGCATCTGAGAATCTTATCAAACACAGGATACATTTTTATTTTGAAAGGAACTTGTATGAGCTACTTTCCAAAGTAAAATAAGTTAATTTAATGAATAAAAACTCTTGTAGAGATTATTTTAAAGTTTTATTTCATAAATGAATGGCTTAGTGTCCACAAAAACATAAATTAAGAATATCTTTCTCAGTTTGAGGTAAAACGTTGTGCCTCTCGTTGGATTTTGGTCAATAAGAAACTGAATTTTATTTCTCTTTTAGCATTAAAGGCTGCAGACCTTTAATTAATTCAGTTTTAACTTTTTGTTAGAGATTTTAAATGAGCTGCTGTTTGTGCTGAGATGGTCGTTCCAGCGCTCAACAGTTGTAGAATCATTCCCAGTTGTCTTGTAATTATGATGACACATTGTTTTACAGTGATTGATTTCATTTAAACATTGATTGTGTGTGTTACTCCTCCAAAGAAATCTCTTTGTTGTGTAGTTAAAGGGTTAAGACCTAGTTTCTGCAGACCGGCAGGAGCTCATTAGAAACTCGCCTTCATGTTGTGGGCGGGACATTTGGCGTGGAACAGCCCCGCCTCCTTCCCCTGCCCATCACTGAGAGCTCCGTTTGCACGCCTCCCTAATAGCCCTAAGCTAACATTAGCGTTGTGAAGAAAATGGCGAATAATATTGGAGCCATCCAGACGTAAAGTTTTGGAGCCGCATGCCAGCTGAGACGAGGAAAACAAAGACGTACGCGAGGGTTTGAGGAGGAGCGGAGCAGGGAGACTTTGGTCCGCCCATGTCAGTTTCTGCGTCATAAACTTGAACTTTTTCAAACGGCGCGTTTGCATCTGATTTATCACGACTTGAATAAAGAAATACTCAGAAACAAACTTTTAATCTTAAATTGTTTTCTGCATGTTCTATATCATAAGAAAAATGCCACAAGAACATGTTTAAAAACACAATTTTCACTGAAGTGGGTTTTTAACACAAGAGTCAATGAGAAAGTGCAAATGCAACCAGCCTCTGGTGGTAGTTTGAGGAACTGCAGGGTTTCATTCTTTGAAATTGGAAGGCAACCCAATCAGATCTTCTGCTATGAGGATTTACCCTTCAGGGAGGGGCTTAAAGAAGACCCAAAACCCTTGAGAGTTAAAGTTTGGTCCTTCCCTTCAGTCGTCTTCTCCATTCATTCTTCTGTCAGCAGATCTGTCCTCTCCGTCTAACTGCTACTGCAGAAGAGGAGAGGTAAAAGGTCAACGAGTTGATTAATTCATCAATTGATCTGATTGGATTTGACAACCAAGCTCTCCACCCACTTACCCTTCTAACCTACATACTGGGGTGACCTGTGTGCTGTGTAACCAATAAGCTAATGACAAATCGGCTCTGTCAGTAGATCGTCCCACCAGCACTTAAACAACTCCTCGACTGCTCAGTCTGCAGCCTCAGGTGTCTCTATTACAGGTGAGACTCCTTTCTCACACTCGTCTCCACGACAACATTCTGTGATCTCTTCGTTCTTTGCTTCTGAAGAAAAATAATTGGATTATTTATAAATATTATTTTAATTCATATTATTTGCATAAAGCCTTTTAGGGAAAATAGTCTTATTGCTAATTAAATGTACACACAATAAGAACATCCTCCCTTCTGTCCAAGCTTGGGACTGGCAAAGCAATCCAAAATATACACTTTGGTAGAGAAGAGTCCAAGTGAAGCAATTTGTTGTGGCTAAGTCCAAGATACAGAGAGTTGCAGTAATCCAGCTGAGATGTGATAAAGGCGTAGACTACTGTCTCAAAATGCGCAGGAGATAAAAACGGTTTCACTTTAGAAAGTTTTCGAAGATTAAAGAAGCTCATTTTCACCACTGAGCTGATCTGGTGATCAAGTTTAAAATGATTATCCAATCCAAGTTAGAAACCGTTCACTTTAAAAAGTTGCTCAAAAAACCCAGATCACCTGGGGACGATCTAAGATTCAATTCAATTCAATTCAATTCAATTTTATTTATATAGCCCAAAATCACAAAGAGATTTGCCTCATTGGGCTTCAAAATATAAACAATTGTTAAAAACTAAACAGACTACATAAACTGGTTATCCCTGCCCTTAGACCCTCCCTCCCGGTAAGGAAAAACTCCTAAAAAAACCTGAGTCAGGAAAAAAAGAAGAAACCTTAGGGATTCCCACATGAGGGAGAGATCCCATCCCAGGACGGACAGGCGATACCAGAACAGTTAAAGAAAAATTAGCTTCTACAACTACGAATCTAAGAGTTCATTCAGATAAAGCTGAGGGACAAGTGATGATGAAGTCCATAGTCAAGCTGAAGCGGAAGTGCAGTCCACGACCAGGAGGGAGATGACCCAGCAGGAATCACTCTCACTCAGAGATGCAGGATGGTGTCGGGGGCGTGGTCCACGGCCAAGAGTGGGAGCATGGGCGATCCACCGGGCATCTGAAATCTCTCCCGCTCCCCAGAGGAGAGTGGGAAAGAAGAACAACATGTGAATGGAACTGCACCACAAAAGCATGGAGAACTAAATACAATAAATAAAGAATAGAAGAGAGGAGAAGTAGATGAGAATAGAGAACAGAACCCCAGAGCTGATCTGAAAATAACGCTGATGGAAAATCTAAATTTATATTTAAACATATCAATATTAATTTATTAATCTAGCCTCACAAGGACCACATGAGAGGGAATATTCTCCGATTACTAGCTAGCCTGGCAGAACGCCTGTCCAAAGAGGAATGTTTTAAGGCTAGTTTTGAAGGTAGAAACTGTGCTGGCCTCTCTGACATGAGCTGGGAGCTTATTCCATAGAACAGGGGCTTGATGGCTGACTAAATGAAGATCATATGGTCCAAACACTAATAATTTGTTTAATTTTCATTTAAACTCAAGAAGCTTTGGGCCAACCGATCTTTAATATCAGAGAGACATGATACAAGCGGGTTCGTAGAGAAATCATCCTTCTTTTCCCATGGCAGATAAATCTGACTGTCATCAGCGTATAGATGGACTTCAATGGAACCAGATACAAGGAAATCAGAAGTGATCCTAAAACTGAACCTTGTGGAACTCCAAAAGACTGCTGTTCTAGATTTAAACCATCAAGATTAACACACAGTTTGTCCTGATAAGTTTGAGCTGAACCAATCTTAAGTAAGCTTGAGTTTAATTAAACTAAAACTCCACCAAATTCCAGGATGTACTGTTCCATCAGGTCATGAACTGGAGGTTAGTCGTTTAACCTCAGCCAGCTAATTCGCTCATGCTAATTGGTACAGGAAAATGAAAAGGAAAAGAACAATTCATGGAGAAATATTTTTGGAAATAGGAATTACTCTTAGCATTTCAAACTGATCAGAGGAAATTCTTATGAAGAAATCTGCCCTGTTTGCTGAATAACATTAAGTTGTCAGATGGAGATTATAGTGATCAAATCTGTAATGGAAGAAACAGTAGACTCCAGCTGTTAGTTTCATTTTCTTTGTTCAAACAATACTAAATTAGGAAGGTCTTCCAAATCCTTACATTTCACTTCTGTAAATCTGTAGACACCATGTTAAGACTTTCCTGGAGCATTTTCTGTTTATAGGCTGAGATCAAGGTTTGGATTTCTTCTTAATTTAGAAAAATACAAACTTCTGGTTTCTCTGTTCTGTTTTCTTACTCTTAAACTCTGAATTATTCAGTTTGTGTTCACCAGCAGACCAATAATAGATGTGTCTATAAAAATAGTTATAACAGGTAGATAAGCTGTGTGTGTGTGTGTGTGTGTGGGTGTGTGTGTGTGTGTGTGTGTGTTCCTCCTGGAATTTCCATGCTAAATCACTGGAGCCACAGACCTCAGCGTGAGAACTCCAGGTTATCTTTAAATAATGCGGTGGTCTTCAGAGCAGTTTATCATCTTGATAAAATGACACTTTCAACCTTTTGTTGCTGGAAAAAGATGCTTAATATGTCTGGCTAGTGCTACGATAACAGTTTTATTTGAGGAAATTACCGCCACACAAAGAGCCGGTGCTATCAGCAGATAATCTCCTAAAGCTCTGAGGTCTAAATCTCGACATAAAAGCTGAATGTGTACAGATGACATAATAAAGTCAGGAAAATGTGTCTGATATCTCAGGGTGACACGGTAATTAAGATGTAAACTGGAGATAGCGGCGTGATGTCGTGAGATAAAAGATAATTAACTATCCTCTTTAAAGGTCGCCGTAGCTTCATTGCCTCCTCTTTCCCTGGGCTTTGACTACACGGGCTTGTGTTGGGAATGCATATCAGTGGCTGCTTAATGCAGATGATACTTGAACTTAACCCTGAGATGATGCACAGAGACAACTCTGTATGTTCAGATGTGTGGAGTTTTACATAATAGCCCCAAACGTTTTTGGATTACCAAACCAAATATCATTCGCTTTGTTTGGTCATTTTTTAAGGAAAGGCATTAAATTCAGAAAGTTTTAGTAGAAAAAGTCCTTCAGATTCAGAATTTACGGTTTATCAAAGCACATACTGCCACCTAGTGTTGTGGAGGAAATTAACTCAACTAACTAAAATGAAACATAAAAGCTTTGAAACATTAAAATCAACAACAGAGACAGTTAACACAATAAAAGGGAAAAAAAAACAGTATAAATACGTTTTATAAAAACATCAAAACACAAGAAGATTGGACATTCATGACCCTAAAGTTCTGGGTTTACACGTTCATACTGCACACTGTTTTTATCTGCAGAGAAGTGAAATATCAAAATAAAAAAGTACATTTTATATGTAGAATTTTCATTTACACAGTATTTAGATGAAGTCAGTTATGAAGATACTTCCAACAGATGACAAGATATTTCATCTGTTGAAAAGTATGTTTGTTAAACCTAAAAAGTAAAAAAGTAAAAAAGTAAACAAACTAAAAGCTAGAATGCAAACTTCCTAAAGGGCCCATAAAATATAGAAATGCAGAAATATTTATATTTATCCTAATAACTATACTGTCGTCTTAGTTCCTCTTTTGTTTGCAAAGTTTGTCATCACATCTAATAACATAGTAAAGTGAGCATTCACTACACTTTCATTGTGCTGTGTATGAATCACCTTTGTTCCCTTTTCCCATGCATATCATTTATATTAGGTAGATGATCTGCCCCCCCCCCCAAAAGATATGTGTTTTGAATGACGTTTCATTTAACTGGTTTGATCTGCGTTTCCGAAGTGTCCCTGCGGGGAAAACCAGCACTTTTGTTCAGGTCTACCCAGAAACACTCGGCCAATGATCAGTTGAAAAAACCAACAAACATGTTGCGCCCCCTCCAGGATGGGAGTTGATAACAAGGAAATCTGGAGTTGATTGTTGTTTTTGAAGTTGTCAACATTTAAAAAAATGTAATTACATTTTCCAAGTCAGTTGTAAAAATGACAACAATAGAAAAAGAATCTGTAAATATGACTAAACGACGTCTTAGAAAACCAACGACAGAATAAGAAAGACATTCATAAATAAGTTTCAGCTCAAATCCTATAACTATTCATGAAACAACTTCATAAATACTATAACTCCTAACATGCCTGAAGGGACCAGAACGGCGTTTACACTTATCTAGTGCTGCCCCCCCATAGCTCTTTTTATTTTATTTTATTTTTTTTAGACTGGGTTCACTTGGCTCACAGTCAGAATAAACATAACACGCCCTTTGGTATTTCAATTAACTTTTAGTTTTTATTTTATTTTTGAAATTCACCCTCCCGAAATGACAAATAAATGAAAAATATGCCTGTCCGTTTTTATCATGCAAAAGAAGGACTTCTTTTTATTTATGTTTAAGTTGTTTTATGCTAGTTTATTTTTTTGTTCCTCTCTAATTCGTGCCATAATTTAAAATCTTACATTACTATTGGCTTTTATTTTTAAATGACCCCTAAGTTGTCTGAACCTTCTCTCATTAAACAGTGCTTGAATTCCATACGGTCACAACTTTTATTTTAGCTTTATACATAAACACGAATGTTTTATAATCCACTAAACCAAATAATTACAACATATTAAAGTGAATGAATGATGTGATCTCTGTATCCAAGTTTATGAATGGTTCTTATGGCCAGTACTAATATGGGTCACTGTGTACTGGTAGCTATTTAAGTATTTCCCCAACTCTAAGACAATAATCCAGCTAAGACAAAATCATTGAGCAGTACAGTATATGAAGTGATTTCTGGTCCAAACTATTTAAATAATTACAGATCTGCCGTTTCATTCTGTATATATTTAACCCGTAAACCGAGCTGTCGACAGAAACGGCAGATTAACACACGCTCTTGTGTGGAGGTATAAACAAATGAATACATGCATTAAACAAATGTTAATAACTCTGAAACACTAGAGCTGTCCCAGATGACAGGAAGTACCGCAAATACTGTAACTCTGGAAACATTTACACAATTAATGTTATTCTAAAGGATTCTGATGCAACACTTTTTAGCATCAGACTCAGTTGGATTGGATTAATTATGTTTCCGTAAAGTGTTTCATATCGACACAGAGCTGCTTTTCTCTGCTTCAGAATCCGTTAGAATTGCATTAATTGTGTTTACGGTCAAAGAGTTTCGGTCATTCAAATAACACTGGAGCTAAAGCTCTGGTAAATGTGAGGCTTTCAGCAAATCTTGTCATCGACTTAAACACCAAGAAATTCAATTTCACAAACACTCTCTGTAGTAATACCCCCAACCATTACATTCAATTGATTACTGGCTATATTTGACAACAATCTGAATCAACCGGAAAAATATAAATAAAAGCCTACAGTTTATTTTTTAAAAGTTTCAAGACATATATTTAATAAAACATGTATAAACGTGTGTGTTGTGTGAATGTTGAGTTTACTGCTATATTCGACAACAATCATGAACACTTGTGTTTTTTTTCTCTCAGGCGCGGTTCTGTCTGGTTTGAAAGTGAAACTTGTTTTCAGCCGTTACAGACTCATAGAGCAGGAATATGTGCTCTTAAGTAACTTACACAAGGACACATGCACACGCAACCTTGTTTCTCCTCCTCTACCTCTCCCTCCACTCCTCCGATCATCTCTCTATCATTGTAATTATGGCTCATCCATCTCGTCTGCCAGAAACTCAAGGACAGCTCTGCAGCTCACACAGACAGCCCAACACAAACTCTGCCTCGGCATTCTTGTTTCTGAATGATAATTTGGGTGAAATGCTGTTTTAATGACCAGTCCCATCTCGAGTCATTTATAACCATCACCACCTTCCAACACTGTGTGAGTGTGTCTGTGTGTGTCTGCAGGGGCACTGCCATGAAATTAGTCAGGCTTGCGATTCTTGGAGTTGGTAATGAAACGATTCATCTTTATTTTCATCCTTTTCATTGCTTTGCTCACCAAAAACAGAAAGTCTCGTTCTGCTCTCGGCTGAACAGTTGAAGAAAACAAAGGAAATGATGTGGCTTTGGTTAAATACCTGAAGGGGCTGGGACGCTGGCCAGCTGTGCAGAGGAGGCTTTATCTTCCCACTGACCACTTGGGCGTCCTGGGGGGTTTGGACTGACTGTCGACAGATTGGCTCAGATCTGCTCCAGCCTGCAGCAGAAACCTACTTCAGCGGGAAACATAAGGAGATGAGTGTTTCTGACTCCACAAGTGTGACTGCTGAGTTTTCAGGTATTTCTTGGCTGGAATCTGCATGTTGGACTCCGTCTCTGAGGAGTTTGTTGGCCTTTGTTCTTCACGCCGATTCTTGGCTCCGTATGATTCAACCAATCTATTGTTTTCAAGCTTGTGGTTTTAAAGCTCTTCAGCACAAAAAACCAAACTGACCTACAGAAATGACTCAATGGGAGGCGTTCTGCTGACTGATCACACCACTGAAGAAGGCAGAGTCTCTGCTTTAGAGGTCATGTTTACTTAAAATAATGAAAAGAAAAAAGGAAAAGTGATGCTACAGTCTGGAAACTAAAGATCCCAGTTTCCCGCCCTCTACCTCCAGGGTTCCTCACCTTTACTCACCTTGTTTGCCCAACTAAGAAGAGGAAGTCAAACACAAAAAGTCTGAGCAGAATAAAGTTACTGAAAGTAAATGTTTAAATTAGTTAAAGCAAACTCTGCCTTTTAGTTCCAGAGGAAACATGTTCTTAACATTTCTACAGTTGAGTGTACAGAACTGAACCTGGACTGTTGCTGTGGAAACAGCTGTAGCATGGTGGTGGAAGGCTGATGATGTGGGCCGGAGACAGCTTGTAACCTCCGTATGGGAATCAAACCCAGCAGTGATCTTCATGATTATACGTTGATCTCATTTAAACTCCGGTTTAATCAAGTTTTACGTTTATTAAAGGCTTACCGTCTTGTGTTGGTTTAATCAGCGTCTCTCTCATACGTCACTTTGTATGTTTACTGGTATTTTATGGTGAAATGTGGCATGTGAGCTCCCTCTGGTGAGGGGGTGGCGATAGACAACGGATCGCTGCCTGAAATGGATGATATAACTCTGAGGAGGCACTGAAAGTAAGTAGAGGCGAATAGTTCCAGTAGACACTTGAAACCGGACCTGACGGTTTTGGTTCTGACTCTTGGAACCAATAAGATATATTGCTAGAGATGCTACGCTAGCCTGTTACTATTGTCCAAGATATGTAAAGAACAACGCCATATTAAAAAGGTCACTAGTGCTGCCACAAACGATTATTTTAACAGTCGACTAATCACTGATTATTTTTCTGATTAGTCGGCTAATGTGGTCATTCTCAAAGTGGATGTAAAGCTCAGATCTTAACCATCATTAGCTTTAAACAGACTACAAATAAAGACGATTAAGATGATAGTTTATTAAACCTTTAATGAATCGTGGAGCCTCTGTCTCTCATTAGTTTTGGGTATTAAAACAAGATTAAATCTAAGGAGGTCGGCACCTAAAACTAAGGAGCTATTTTTCACAAAAGATAAAGTTTTGTTCTCATTGACTCAAATATAAAAAAAGGACATATTTTGGTGCTGAACCTCACAATTTTATTCAACTTTACTAAACTCTGACTCCATTTAATATAAAGTAACGAATAATCAACTATTAAATTAGTCGTCGACTATTTTAATAGTCGATTAGTTGACTAATCGTGGCAGCCCTAAAGGTCAGTAAACAGTAAAATAAAACCGAGCAGATACAGTAAAATGACCATAAAATGATCAATTTTGGCCGATTTTAAAAATATTTTTTTTTAACAAAAATCAGACCCTGGTTTTGCTATTAATGTTTTTTTACAAAGTGCAACAAATGAAAGACATTTCAAACTTTTTTTATAAATAAATACAAAGTTATATAGAAAACACAATGTATATGTGATGCATGGTTGTGATTTTATTTAAATCCATATTTACACAAAACTGTTGGACTCGTGTTTATGAACGGGTTAGTGGGTGGCAGACGGCGCTGCAAACCTCTTGTTCCTGTTGTTTATGGGTCGGTGCAATGCGGTCGGACTGGACCGGGAGCTGTTCACCCTCGTTGAAAGTTGTGCTGCTCGGGGGGGTCCCGTGGACGGGAGAGAAGCACCAGTGAGCACTTCAGTCCATGGCCCCGGTGCGATCAGGTTCGGAGGGGGGGGTTTTCCTTAAAGCACTCGGGGGGGCCGGGGCTTATGGAGCTGGAGCCGACTGCAACACACAATCATGGGGCAAATCAACAAGCGGACAGAATTCAGTCAGGACTCAGACACCTGCACGACTCCGGACAGATGGTTTTCTGTACGCCACATGTCCCTGTCCGCCCACCCGACGGGGATTCGGTGCTGAGCTCTTCCCTCTTTGCTCGTCACTACCGAGGAATCCTGGTTAGTTTCTTCTCCTCCACTTAGTAATCTGATTACCAGCAGGTCATCTGGTCTGATCTGAGGTCTAACACACATACAAGACCACGGTCCTTCTTCAGAAAACAAAAAAAGATCGGTGGTCCTGCCAGAAAATATGAAAACAGTGCAAAGTTTAAAGCTGCCATTGACTTTGAATAGGCAACAAGATCAGCCTAAACGTTCATTACTGAGAGTAAACTCCCTCAGATCTTGTTCAAATGGTTTTTAGAAGTTGTCCTTTATCAGGTGACAGCAATAATTTACTCTGTTTGTGCCATCGTAGCTCAGCAGTAAACATCTGTACCATTTCAGCATGGCGTCCAACTCTGCGTACGCAGCAAGCTAGCATAGATATGACTCAGTGCTTTGAACCGTGAGCAGATCTTCAGAAGATCTAAGCTTCCGACTTGTTTATCAGTTTCAGTAGGTCCAACAAATCAGACTGTCTTCACACAGCAGATATTTGAACTCCAAAGAAGTGGATTTGGATGTTCTTCCAGCAGCTGGAGGATCCTTCAGAAAAATTGGGGAATTAGTCTGAGAAACTTGCAAACACCCAGGAACGATGTTCAACTCGAATGCAAATGCTGCTGGTATTGATTTGTGGAGAGGTCAGTTGAATGTTGGAGCGTTCCGTTTCCTCTGCAGTTTGAGGGAAATTAAATTAAAGTCTGCATGAAGTGAAAACCGAAAAACAAATCCTGAAAACCTTCTTCTGAACACTGCTGCTGCCATGGGAATAACAAGAAAGACGGAGGCCGGCAACAAGGAGAATTTATTTGGCTCCTCTTAACATGTAGAGTGGTGGATGTGCTGAGGAGCCTTGAGTTTTCCAAGGCCTGCGCTCTTCATGCTGCTGCTCCATGATCATTTGTAAACATGTGGTCACATCCAGAACGCCGCAGAAGGACAGAGGTTGAAGTTGTTCTCCTCGAGTTCCATTTCTGTAAGATTCTATTTACAGACGAGTGTGCAGGACGTGAAAAGGAACCGCGAAACAGCATCTGAACGTTTTTATTTTTACAAACAGTTGCTGGATGCGCTCTCCGCGCCTCTGTTACAGTCTCTTCTCACATTCAAATCCTTGTTTTGCGCCTGAAGGCAACAAAGACGCTGCTGTCTGTTTGCGGAGCAGCTTCCTCTGACAGAAACATTAATCCTCCCATCCCTCCATCCTCCTCCTCCTCCAAACCTCTGAAAAGAGGAGCTTTATATGACGAAGAATGACTAAAACATTCCTCCACGCTGCTCATAACCGATGAAACGGCTCCATGTGACACAAACATTCATCTTTACCGCCCAGAGAAAAGCAAAGTCGACATGGCGGACTCTGAGCAAAACCTAGTCTGTAACTGATGCAAATTAGTCAGAATGTCAAGATTTTTACCCTGCAACTGCTACTCCAACAAAGACTCGAAGTAAGAACAAGACTTGGACGTTTAAATAATAGATGAAAGACAGGAGGTTAGGACGACGGTTTCTAGTCTGCTTTAAAGACACTAAACCGGCCTCAGCTCACTGTAATCCACCATGAATTTGTCTGTTCAGGATGATCAAACCGCAGTCCTGTCTCTGAGGAGAAAGGTTCAATCACTTCCAGAGGAGCCGTTGCTATGAGGTCCTAACCACGTCTCACAGCGTGTTTTAAGGCTTTGACAAACACTGGATGTTATCAGGTACCTCTGCGTCTCCTAGCACCTCGGTGGCGGTTGCTCGGTCGCTAATGATGTGCTGGCGGTTGCTCAGAGGTTAAGAGGCTCTTTTAGTGTAATTAATTGGCCGGTCGCCTGGCTTTTTTTAGCTCCTGATTAGTCGGTGTTTGTTCCTGTAGACGTTTTTCATAGGTTGAGTCGAGGGGTGGGTGGGGGTCATGTTTGGTCAGTTTATAACCTCATCTCTAATCTCTGTAGATGACTTTTCCTGTTGGTTTGGCCTCTAATAAGAGGCTGGAGCCATCTAGAATGAGGACTGGTGGTGAGTTTAACGGGGATGGGCATCGAGGTCTGTATTCCTGCTTGATTACTATGGAGAGAAAATACACTCACCCGATTGGTGCGTGAGTATTCTCATACAAATCAATGGTTACCCACACACTACTCAGGAATACGTGCACACAAATCCCAAGTTATGCAAAAATCAAGAATTATGGATGCAAAAATCCAAAGTTACACACAAATCAAGAAATATGCACACAAAAATTCTAAGTTACACACAATTCGAACATTACACATGCACAAATCGGGTTCAGTTTGTTTTCCCTACATAGTTTTCCAACATACCGTGCTCTGCTGTGTCTTCATTGGCTGGACACACCTGATCCAGGTAACCAGCCACGAGTAGGGTATGAATATCTAGATATATCTAGACATCATGCAGACTCACAGGTCTCTGAGGCCTCTGAGGCCTGGATTTGTCCACCTCTAGTTTGAGCTGAGCTGCTCCCACGAAGCTTCAGGTTAACTCGGTTTACCAAACTAACAGCCGAACAAGAGAGCTAAACTCTAAATCCAGGGACTCTAAAGTTTTTTTAGTAGTCACGGATTATGGTGGTCATTCATTCATTCATCTTCCAGACCGCTTCTGCCCCTTTGGGGTCGCGGGGTGCTGGAGCCTATCCCGGCTACTGATGGGCGAAGGCGGGGTACACCCTGGACAGGTCGCCAGTCTGTCGCAGGGCCTCAATCACACACCCATTCACTCTCACATTCACACCTAGGGGCAATTTAGAGTCACCAATGAACCTATGAAGCATGTTTTTGGACGGTGGGAGGAAGCCGGAGTCCCCGGTGAAAACCCACGCATGCACGGGGAGAACATGCAAACTCCACACAGAAAGGTCCCAGCCGGGAGTCGAACCGGGGCCTTCTCGCTGTGAGGCAAGAGCGCTAACCACTGCGCCACTGTGCAGCCCGGATTATGGTGGTAATTCAGATAAAGCCACTGTGTTGTTACACGCTGATGCTGTGATGATTTGCTATTATGATGCTTTGCTAACGAAGTGTTCCATGTGACACCTTTATGTTTTCATGGACCAGAATTAAAGACAAATACAAGATAAATACAAGAAAATGAATTCATAGAACATTTTAAAAACTGTATTTTATAAATATAATAACGGGCATGAATCCACTTTATATGAAGCTTTATTAGTTGTCTCTTTGTAACATTACAGAGCCAGTGTTGGTCTGAAAGAATCCCCATTGTGTAAGCTCTGCATGTTTACTGTCAGTGACATAACGGCAATGAAGACATAATGACTCAAAGCAGCTGTGTTGTTCTACGAACGTTTTTACAGCTTGTATTTGGTCACACTTTGTTTTTGAGCTGATTTCCAAAGGAAATGTTAAGATAAAATAGTTTTTGTTAAAAACATTCTGTCATTTTTGATTTTTAAAAGTTAAAGAAAGTAAAAGAAGGGAGAAAAGAATCGATTAAAACTAGAAAACTAGTGTGAATGCTTTTTGCTAAATGTTGTTGCTGAAGATGTTGAAGATGTTGCTGGGATTTGCTGAAAATACTAAAGCTATTTGCATGATGCTAAAGTTGCTAAAGGACTTAAAGTTGCATAAATAGTGGAAAGTACACAAAGAAATTAAAGAAATTCTTGAAAAATTAAAAAAAAAGGCAAAAATGTCTAATAATGCGTAAAGAGATGAACTCAGAATTACCCCAAAACCTCAGTAAATGCCAAATTAGCCAAAAAAGCTAGCATGTTGCTCAAATACTAGCTTATCTCAAAATTAGCATCTACTATTATTGCTATTAGCATAGTATCATCGTTCTTTGAGACGATTTGTAAAGGAGATGTTAAGATAAAATAGTTTTGTTTTTTAATCTGTCATTTGTGATTTTTAAAAGTTAAAGAACAAAAATCTATTAAAATCGAAAATCAAATTTGGTATGAAACAATCAGATTTTAGTTTTGGCCCTCCTCTGCAGTGTTCTGTTATACTTGAAAGATCTGAGTCCTAAAGAAAGGCTCCTACATTAAAAGCCAGATCTATGTTTTGTATCTCTTCTTGGTTGAATTTTCTCTTATAGATGAGAGGTTCCTTAATAGAGTCATTTCTTCTCTGCTGCAAAGAGTGAAGCCTTCTGGCCATGGTGCACTCTGGGTATACGCATCCTTAAACGCTTCCCTTCAGTAAACCCTCAGAAATCTTGCTAATATCTTCACTGCTGTAGAAACTCCTCGGAAGGAAGAGAATTACTTATTTTAGCTTTTCCAGTCTGGAAAATCCCAAACTATCATAGCCATGTCTTTTTGCTGGAGTTTACCAGCCAGTCTGTATCTCAGTTCAGTGGTGAATCAGCTGCTGCCCAAAGCATCGCAGCTCTTGAGGAGATCTGCATGGAGGAATGGACCATGATAGCAGCTTATGTGTTCAAATCTGGTAAAGATCTGCAGGAAACCTTTGAGCTCTGTCATTGAACCCAGAGTTTCATTACAAAGTATTAAAGAGGCAGACTTTTGTTTTTGACCAAATACTTATTTTCTGCATCATTTTACTAGTAGTAAGGAAGTAAAATGTACTTTTTATAGAAAAGAGCCAGACATTCCAGGTCAAAACCGGATCAAAACAGGATAAATCTGCTTCAAGTGTGTATTAAAGCCTCAGCTGTTTTCATGGAGCATCAGTACTGATGTAGAATATTCCAGAGTTTGGGAGTCATCACCTGGAACCTTCGATCTCCTCTGTTTTTTATAAATTCCTTGGATTTCCTGGATTCTCTTTTTACATTCTGCTTCTCACAGTGGAACTGTATCTCTGATGAACATCACAGACCTCTGTCGTCTTTTTAAGTGGGGCAGCTCACAGAATCAATGACTGACCGATTCTTTTTTGCCCTACTGTAGCTGCAGGTCAGGGGGCTGAGCGTCGGCTCAATCATGTCCTCTCTCTCAAAGAGACGCTGGTCCAAAGGCAGCAAAGAAACCGGAGAAATAATAAAGGAATCTTCACAGGACAAGAATAAACACACTTCTGCACGCCGACTCTTAAAGGCTTAACTGTAATGCAGTTGCAATTAATCACAGTGTCAGCACAGCTAAAGATGGATTTGGGTTTCCTGGAGAGCTCCCGGGTTCTGGACAGGTTCCCGACTCAGAGGGGTAACAAAACGCAACCTCAGCAAATTACTGGTGCAGGTATCCTTTAAGGGAGGGCTGCGAACAGAACAAAATTCCTTGTGTTTCAGCAGACGTGATGTATGATTGAATCGGTGCATGCACACACAAGCAGAGGAGAAACCGACGGCGAACATTTCTACCAGTTTATTCTGGAACTGTAGGGGATCTGTGGCTTGGTTTGGTTTGTGTTTTTTGGGTGCATGTCCCCTCCTCCCAGGTGTTTTTGGGCGTCTGGTATCTGTCCTTTTGGGGAGGGGTACTGTAGGGTTTCTGTGGCTTCGTTTGGTTTCTGTTTTGTTCATGTTCTGAGTTTCCCTGTCAGTCTACTATGTTCAGGCTAATAAGTCATTTAGCAAATAATTAATAATTCTGCCACCGAGTCTTGTCTCCTTCATTTGGGTCCTTCACCACCGTTCCTGACAGGAATAAGAGGCAGCGACCTGAATGCCAGGACTAAACGCCGCGCGGCGGATTTACTGCGGCGTTAAAAGCTGCCGTCGTAATCGTAAAACTGATTATGTTCACTGTAAACGTGAAGAGCTCAGAATTATTTCCCATCTAGCAGACGATCAGAGGAGCACAAACAAACAAGCTCAGCAGTGAGTCTGGGACATTTCCAGCTCTCATTGTCGGCAGACTGAATCTCCCTTTCTGTGTTGTGCTCTCTCACAAACAGCTGTTTGTCTTTCTGGTTATTGTCAGCATAATGCCTCGCTGTAAGGATCCCGATTCCCGTAATGAGACTCCTCTCCTTGAGGGAGGATTAAACTGTGACAGAATCCAAACAGAACGGTGTGGGATGACCCGCTGAGCCAGCCCGGCTCCAATAAAACTCCCATATTTCAACCGTTTAGCCGTTCCACCGTCTTCAAGTGTCAAAAAGCTACGACTTAGTATTTATCTGCCAGCTAATCGCCTTCCCAGCCTGAATGGGAGCCGCTCTCTAAATAATGGCGGTTTCTAGAATAACCTCCTGTTACGTAACACCTTATTTTGCGATTTGTATCAAATGTGGGGAGAATAAATCAAAGCAAACACAACATTTAATGCAGAAACACTGAATAAACTGTTCTCCATTTCTTGGACTCGTCTCTGCATTGTTCTACAGAACAATCCAAGAACTGACCCAGATTTCCATCTCTGTAATGAATGCAAACCGCCGCTGCTGAACCACAGATCCAAACTTCCACAAACAAATGGGAAATCATTTCCAGCCGCACACTGCTGGCGCTTCACTTTACCTTAACCAGTGTAGTTACACAACAACGGCCTTCAACACCTTTAAAATAAAATCTATATTGTAGCAAAAACAAACTAACACAAGGAGTTGAGGGCTGCAGTCTGGGTAGAGACTGTCAAACCAATCATTTACTTCTATCTTTCTTTTTTATTAAATGTAAATTCAGATGTGTTGAGACTTGGACTACTGGAGGACAAACCTGTTCATGCAGGAAGTTTTTTTGTTGGTAAACTGTAGCTACTGCAGCACAGCAGCGACTGGAGCAGAGGGAGAGAGTACTGAGCACTTTAATAAAATGACAACAAGCTAAAATATGACAAAAATAAACTCTTTCACCAGGAATGCAGTCGCTGTTTCAGTCTGTTACAGTGAGGAAGGAACTGAGCAACACGGCAAAACTCTGGATTTACTGATCAATCTGTGATCCTACCAGATCTGACACCAGAGGTGGGGGAGGGGGGTGCTGTTATCATGTGTTTTCTTTTCATATTTTCAAATACAAATATTTAAACTCTCATGATAGAAAACTCTAAATGTAGTTAAAAACATTAAAACAAAACAACACTGAGATCGGCTCACCATGAAGGCTCAGCAGCATCACATCTTACTAAATATTAGAGCCGCCACGATTAGTCAACGAATCGACGACTAATCAACAATTAAGATAGTCGACGACTAATTTAATTGTCAATTAGTCATTACTTTATATTATATGGAGTCAGAGTGTAGTAAAGCTGAATGTTATAATGACATTCTGCTAGATTTTTTTACTATTTTGGCATTTATTAATGTTTTTTAGCCTTTTTTTAGCTAATATTTCAGCTACATGCTAGCTATTTTGGCTAATTTAGGCTTTTTTCAGTTTTTTTGGCTAATTTGGCATTTAACAATTTATCTGGCTATCAGCTTCAGTGTTTTCAGCTATCAGCTTCAGTGGTTTCATCTATCACTTTCAGCACCTTCAGCCGCCACATTCAGCTTACAGCATTCACACTAGCAAATGACTGGCTAATGATGGTTAAGATGTGCGTTTTACATCCAGTTTGTTCATGACCCGATTTGTTGACTAATCAGAAAATATAATCGGTGATTAGTCGACTATTAAAGTGATCGTTTGTGGCACCACTACTAAATATTCTCACCAGGGTCTGTTTTGGCTCCATGAACTTGAGAAACTGTGTTACTTTCCAGAGAAAGCTCGTTTTTGACACTCAGAAACATCAAAGCCAAAAAAAAGGCGGAGCTAATATGCCTGTTGTTGCAGTTCTTGGGTGCACTTGCCTCGCTGATGCTGAAGTAGTTTCATTACTTCTTCTGCATTCCATGTTGTGGTTATTTATTTATTGACAAGTCCCAATGCTCATTTTTAGATACGTTAGGATGCAACAATTCCAAACCCCAAAGTGGAGCAATACAACCTTTCCTGTGGGGGTGGGGGTGGGGTGGGGGCTGATCTGACCATGTCTGTATCCTACCCACGCCGATTGTCAGCAGCTTTGGGTCATGACTGAAAGGAGAAGATCCTGGATTCAAGCAGTAGAAAAGAGTTTCCCCTGAAAGGTTGCTGGATGCTTATTTAGAGAAAGTGGGTGGAGCTTAGAGGTAACCTGCTGTTCCTCCGCTTAGAGAAACCATTAGAGGTGGCTCATCATCTCTTTCTGATGTCTACTGGATGAAGTCTTGGGCAGATATTCCCAGCAGATCCATCTGGATGAGGCGTCAGAAAAGACAGGATGTACTACAGGAACTCGGCCTCTCGGCTGGCGCATTAACTGTACATGACAACTGGAGTGAGTGAGTGTGATGTCATTCAAAGAAAATGGTTTACTTTCAGTCAGTTCAGTTGGCTTCTTTACACGATACAGACGCCACTATGTTGGAGCCAGATGTTATCAGTTAGCTGTGATTGGTCCAAGCCGGTCTGAGTCAATGTTTCTATGGTAACCACTCTGGCCAATCAGAAGTGAGCTTGTTGGAAGTCCACACTCCTACCATTTGAAGACGTGCTACTGGACAACTTGACCTACAGCAAAAATATCATGAAAAAATGAGGATTATCATAATGCTGAATGTTAAAACAGGTTTTGGAGAAAGAATGGTTCTTCTGACCAATAGGAAGGCGGAGATGGACTACTGCTCCCACCACCGGACTGCAGTAGAATCAGAACCAGAATAACTTTATTGTCTTTGTACAGGTACAGCGAAACTCCCCTGACTACTGTAAGAATAAGTTATGCAAAAAAAAAAAATTAAAGTGCTAATTTCTGCCTGAATTTAGGGCTGAGACCACTCTGGGGAAGAAGCTGTCTTCTAGTCTATTAATACTTCTTGGTGAAGGTAAAACATGAAATGTATGTAAGAGAACAGGCATAAATAGGGAGAGTTCTTAGACACCTACCATTGTCTTTAATAATGGATCAATAAAAGGATAAAACGTGTCCAAACATTTTATTAAAAATCCGCTAAAGTTCAGTCAAACCAAACTCTGAGCGTCTGCTTTGACCTCCTGATGGGGAGGTCACCAGAGCTCTTTGAATGAGAGGAGTCTTTGTAAAGGAGCCCGGACACACCGGACAGATTTTCCCCCGGCTGACCCGGAGCGCCTCCTCATCTCACGTTGGAGTTCTGGAGGAGACGGGTTGAGAGATCCGGGTTCTCTGATGAGGCAGATCCTTTCTGGACCCAACCCAGGGTTAGCAGCAGATAAAAATGGATGGAGTTCCACACTAGTCATCATTCAAATGTGCAATGAAGTCAAGAGTCAATAAAGAAGAGTTTCTGAATCCTGAGGAAGTGAGTCCTGATGGAGGATGATGTTGAGTTTAACGTTTCGGCTGAACTCAACTGTTGAGAAGTGACATGAAACAAACCTGCAGTGATGAAGTATTCATTACCTTCCTGCTGCAGTTAAGCTAACAGCTTTCACGTTGGAGGAACGCCCTGCTGCGCTGCAGCTGACACCTTCACGCTCTGTTCAGATGCAGCTGCAGCGTCTCGAACATTCAAAGTGAAAAATTGAATGTTTCTGCTCAGCTACTGTTATGAATCTGCATAAAATGCATCTCCTGATCAAATAATCCCAATGAAGCTGTAGTTATCTACTCCTTCACACTCTGCTCAGTCACAAAGGTTAGGCGGTCCAGGTTCTAGACTGTAGCTCTGAGATCCATATTTCTAATCAAAGGCTTAGATAGAAAATGTGAGAGCACACACCACAGATATTCTAGTGTGAGCATTCAAATGTTGCAGTTCCATCCAGATTGAATTGAATTGAACTTTATTCATATCCCAAATTCATCTGTTATGGCACCACAAAAAAAAAGTTTCATATAAAAAAAAAGATCTGTTGGTATTAAAGTTTCCTTCTACGTCCAATATAATTATGTCAATTAAGTCGCCATTTTTAATGCCATGTTGTAACCAGACGTTACGAGTAGGCAGTGATTGGTCAGTCTGCTGAGTTAACTTCTCTATGGCAACCACTCTGGCCAATCAGAATCGCCTAAAAAACAAAAAAAGCCCAAATTAACCGAAGCAGCTAGTATGTAGCTGAAAAAATAGCTAAACTTCAAAATAGCCTAAAAACTGAAAAAAGTCCAAATTAGCCAAAACAGCTAGCATGTAAATATTAGCCAAACTACAAAATCTCCTAAAAACCTTTTAAAAAAGCCTAAGTTAGCCAAAACAGATAGTATGTAGCTGAAATATTAGCTTGACTCCAAAATAGCAAAAAAAAGAAAAAGAAAAGACTTATTAGCCACAATAGCGAGCTTTTAAATGTTAGCCTAACTCCAATCCAGCCAAAAATTACAGACGGATTTCAGACACAGAAACCAACGCTGTGATTGGTCAGCGAGGTCTGTCATCCTATTGGCTGATGAATTTGAACACAAACCAAGGGTGAGCAGAGAAACCGAGTACAGATGTTCAGAAAGCAGGAGAGAGCATGAACTTTTTTAATGTGAAGGAAGAGTTAATATCCTAAAACTGTTGATTAAAGATCCCGTTTATCAACTTTAGTTTGATCAGAAATGCTGTGAAGCTTCTCCACTGTCTGCTGCATTGCAATAAAAAAACTCAATTCATAAAAATACGGTCTCATTTCAAGTCCCTATTAAAAATGTTTCACATTATAAATAACGTTTTACCTCTTTAAAATGTATTTAAAGACATAGAATTTAAAGAGGTTCTTCTCAAATCCCTTTAATGGCCCAAAATGTCAAATTAACATTCTGTAATAATAATAAAGGTCACATTAATGACGCTTGGTGGCTCTAACCTGCAGGTCAGATCAGCATGTTAAAATGATTAAAGGCCCTATCAGCTCTTTGTGAGGCTCTCATCGCTTAAATCAGAGTTTGGAGATCCGTGCTTTAATGTCCTTTAGTGTTATCGTCACAAAAATGGTTTATCATGAACTCTTTTTGTACCACAGAGAAGTGCCTGAGCCTCCAGAACGGCACTTTTATCATCAAGCAGTTTTTCTTATGCTTCATGTCCTGACCTGTTCAGCGATTCTGTAGAAGAAAAACTCCAGAGAGGAACGAGAATACCACGTAAACTCAGACGGTGCAGTTTACATAGTGGCTTTATTAGTTTGAAGTAAAACTATAAAAAAAAACAATTTTATAAAAGTAAAAGATGACTGTTAGCTAACTAATACTGAACCTATTTTTTTTTTGTTTGTTTTGTTTCAAATTGTTTGGTAGGAAGCCAGTTCTGGTAAAAATTGTTATTCAAACGTTCTAAAATAGACATTTTTTTTAGGGACAGATGTTGACTCGTCAGTATCCAAAAACTAGTAGTTTTCAAGTTAAAGTAACTTTATTATCAATTTGACATTTGTATCAGACATACAGTGAATCAAAATTGTGTTTCCTTACTTCTGTCATATGTAAACAAGAAAATAACAACAAGAAAATATCAACATAAATAACTGCAAGGTCCAATATGCAAATGGACAATACTGTAAACATAAAAAAATATATTTTTAATATGAAATTGTAACAAATTCAAGGTTTCTAAATGATGAAAACAGTTGTCGCTTGTTGATTGTGAAAGCTACGATCCAAAAATAATCCTCGATCTTTAAAATCTTCAAAGTCGTCCAGCATTACATAATAAAAATCTGATCTCGATGAAGATTTATGTAGATTTACCAAACTGAACCCCTTTCTGTACAGCAGGCACGACTCAGAGAAGATTGACAATAATTTACAGCCAGTCAGGATGTAGAAGTCAGTTAACGGATAGACAAAATCTGCAAAAGTACAAGATCACAAAGTGATCAGTGATAATAGCAAGAGACCACGGAACTATGTTGTTGATGCACAGATTGAGTTAACCTCAAACTCGGAGACTTATTTCTACAGTATTTGTGTTTTTCATGAATTCCATCCCATTTGGTTTTGGTCTGACAGTATGGTTTCATGCCAAGAAAGAGCACTACAGATGCAACATTTGCTTTGAGGATGTTGATAGAGAAGTACAGAGAAGGTCAGAGAGAGCTCCACTGTGTCTTTGTAGATCTGGAGAAAGCTTATGACAGAGTGCCCAGAGAGGAACTATGGTATTGTATGAGGAAGTCTGGAGTGACAGAGAAGTATGTCCGAGCAGTGCAGGACATGTATGAGGGCTGTAAGACAGTGGTGAGGTGTGCTGTAGGGGTGACAGAGGAGTTCAAGGTGGAGGTGGGATTACATCAGGGATCAGCTCTGAGCCCCTTCCTGTTTGCAATGGTGATGGACAGACTGACGGATGAGGTTAGACAGGAATCACCATGGACTATGATGTTTGCAGATGATATTGTGATTTGTAGTGAGAGCAGGGAACAGGTGGAGGTGGAGTTAGAGAGGTGGAGGTTTGCCCTGGAAAGGAGAGGAATGAAGGTTAGCCGCAGTAAGACAGAGTACATGTGTGTGAATGAGAGGAACCAGAGTGGAAGAGTGAGGTTACAGGGAGAAGAGATAAAGAAGGTGGAGGAGTTTAAGTATTTAGGGTCAACAGTACAGAGTAATGGAGAGTGTGGAAAAGAAGTGAAGAGGAGAGTGCAAGCAGGTTGGAATGGGTGGAGAAAAGTGTCAGGTGTGATGTGTGACAGAAGAGTTTCAGCACAAATGAAAGGAAAGGTGTACAAGACTGTGGTGAGACCAGCCATGTTGTTTGGACTAGAAACAGTGGGACTGAAGAAAAGACAGGAAGCAGAGCTGGAGGTAGCAGAGATGAAGATGCTGAGGTTCTCTTTGGGAGTGACCAGGATGGATAGGATCAGGAATGAATACATCAGAGGGACAGCACATGTTAGAGGTTTTGGAGATAAAGTCAGAGAGGCCAGACTGAGATGGTTTGGACATGTTCAGAGGAGAGACAGTGAATATATTGGTAGAAGGATGCTGAGTCTAGAGCTGCCAGGAAAGAGGTCTAGAGGAAGACCAAAGAGGAGGTTTATGGATGCAGTGAATGAAGACATGAAGGTGGCTGGTGTTAGAGTGGAGGATGCTGAAGACAGGCTTAGATGGAGGAAACTGATTCGCTGTGGCGACCCCTGAAGGGAAAAGCCGAAAGGAAAAGAAGTTGGTTTTGGTCTGACATGATGACCAGCGTTAGAATAAAAACAGAACTCCAACCCGTGACCCAGACGTAGCTTTTATCAGAAGCTGCGTCTAGATGTTTGACAGCATATCATTAGTTTCTTCAGTGAGTCTATTAAGTGGAGTAAAAACTGTCAATCTTTTCATTGGAGCCCATTTCTGTCTTGTTTGCTAAAGTGCTTGGTATTCTTTTTCCTTCACCAGAAGAGGTCAGGCATGTGTCTCCTTCATGAAGAGTCCTGGTGGCGGGTTAGGTGTCCCTTCAGTCAAAGTCAAGGATTTGGTGTCAACGGATCCAGATCTTCTGGGTCATCTGCTTCTAGATTAGATTAGAAAGGGTTTATTTTCAAGCAATCAGGAGAGAACATGTGCAGTAAAATCAATCAACAGAGGTTTACACCCATGAAGACACATCAAATATTGGATGACTAGACATCAAATGACAGACTGCTTGAAAGGGAGTGGGAGGAAACGAACTTGTATAATCTCACTCTTGCTCTATCTAACCATTTTTATTTACATGAATTATCAAATTACCATGATCAGTTAATAGCCTATGATCAGATATTTATGTTTATACTTTCCAACATAGATTCAGGTCATTAAGATCCTTAAGTAACAAAAATCATTTTCTGTAGTTCTAGGTCTTCCATTGACAGTACTGTCCACTTTGTTGGTGTCCTGATGAGAACAATCTGCTTCTTTAAGACATTCATTTATTTGTGATTGGACCATTTATGTACAGTGTGATTTAAAGGGAAACAAAACATACAGGATAGTAAAAAACAAAAAACATCTGGTCCGACCACACAAACAATGTCCTCTGTGTCCAAGTAATATATCCAAAGGATTATAAATGAATGTAAAGCAATGTTAAGCAAATAAGACAAAATATTCCAAGTTTATCAAAAGTTTATTTAATTCCCAATTTTCTTTTTAATTTTAGTTTGGCCAATGATTCTTTCTGTGAGCCAAAAACAATCATCAAGGTTCCCATGGGATCTTAAATAGTCTTAAAAGCACTGAATATGTGAATTGGGAAATGATACCTTTAAGTCTTGAATTTTGACATCTGAACCTTAAAATTGTGCTGTTTGTAAATTCTCCGTTTCACATTTCATGTCAAAAATTTCTAGACAAGATTATTTTGATCAAATGATGCAACTAAACATTTATTAAAACCAATTATGTACTAATACACTGAATACCCTCTGCCAGTTTGACAGAGAAGAAGTAACATAAGAGCTCTAAAGCATCAGGCTACAAACAACAAGATAAGAAGCTGCAGTTTTGGTCAAAAAATGGGAATAAATTAATACAATGGAAAATAATGAATAAAATGAGCGATGATTCATATAATGGGAAATAGACAAAGAAATCAGTTTAATTTTTGACATGCGTGGCTTTAAAAAAGTCTTGAAAGGCCTTAAAAAGTCTTAAATTTAACACGAAGTCACTTGTAGGAACCCTGAATCATGAATCTCTTGATCAACAAATATCTGTAACGCTGTGTTCACACCAGGGTCAGAAACGAACCTTCAAGCAGCTGCTTCCAGTGAAGTCTATGTAAACGCGCTTGTTGGGTTCGGGCTTTCATGTTCAAAACTCTCATGTTCACGAAAGTTTTTACGTTCCTTGTTGTCTGAATGTGGTTGACAGTTAAACCAGTTGAACTTGGACCAAAAAAAAAAAAAAAATCATAGTTCTTTAACGAAATGTACATACTTTTAGGAAGTGTAACATTTTGCAAATAGCTTTTGTATTTTTAGCAAATCCCTTTAGCAATTAATTTGAATACTTCCAACAAAAAGCATTCACACTACATTATCGCAGGTAATACAACTTTTCTAGGTATATTTGAAACAATGAAACTTTATCTTAAGTGAAAAATAGTTCCCTTGTTTCAGATGCCGACTTCATTTGATTTAATCCTGTTTTACTACCAGAAACTAATGAAGGACAGAAGCTGCACAATCCATTAAAAGTTTAATAAACTATCATCTTAACTATCTTTATTTTTAGTTGGTTTAAAGTTAATGATGGTTAAGATGTGTGTTTTATTCATCCACTTTGTGTATGACCCGATTAGTCGACTAATCTGAAAAAATAATTGGTGATTAGTCGACTATTAAAATAATCATTTGTGGTTCATAAACCTGCGTGTTCTTGAACGTCACATATCCATGAGGACTTAGCATTAAAGTGAGCTCTGCTCTCTTTATTTCTCTGCCGTTTGGTCCAGCTCGTTTTTCCCCACAGGAAGGCGTGTTGATGGAGCAGGTGAGTTTCTGAAGTGTTTAGTGTGACTTGAGCAGATGCGAGACGGCCCTTAAGAGCGCCAGACCCTCAGAGAACAGAGCAGAACTGTGTTGTTTTCGGGGTGAGGCTAATTCCTGCTCTCTGAAGTCAGCATCCAGCCTTTCTGTGTCTCGTTGACATTGACAGAGAGACTGTTATCCTTGCTGGGGCTCTCGGGTGGACTCACCTCCTCAGAGCGTTGTCAGCCAAAGCGGTGATGTGAGCGGACGCCGTGTCGCCGTCACGGGTCAGCGGGGTTTGTTACCGACTGTCCGAGGCCTGTTGATTTCAAAGTCAAGGAGCCACATTCACAGTGAAGACAGCGCTCGCTCCGCTCTCATATAAGCTGCTAAACCATCCATCAAATTACCGTGGCAACCGAGCGTCCATCCGCCCATCCATCATCCAAGGGCAGCAGACGGAGCTTTACGATGAGAGATGCTACGGACGAGTGGAGAGGAAGAAAAAGCAAAGAGAGGACGGCATTAACGAGGAGTGCTGCATTGATTTTCACATCCAGATTACATAAAGTTTGAATAAAGCTGACATGGACTGGAATAGAAAACGTCACAGTGGATTTTGCTCTCTGCTTGTTTCGAGCTGATTGACTGCTTGACTGACTGGCTAATTTCCTGGCTTCCTGGCAGAAATTGAATGATGCTTCAGACTTGTCCAAGCTTTTTAAAGTCAAACACCTCGAGTGGAATCTGGTCTCTGCTGGAAACTCTGAAATCTGCTGCTGCTCCAAATTAATAAGGAAGGATGATGATTCCCTGTCAGTGCTGAACTTCTGATTCACGCCACCTACTTACTTTGGTTGGCCATCAAACTTTAGAAAGATTGACGCGCGGTTGGACGCTCTTCTGTTGAACTGAGCAGAGCTGAGCTCCATCTTTCTGCTGTTAGAAAATGAGAAGAGGGCTGGATCTTCAGAATTGTTGATTTGATGGATTTCAACTTTAGGCAATGTTGAGAATTTTTCTTGACCGTAATGTAAAAACCAACATTTCCATTGGACTGACCTACTGATGAAGCGTTTAGTCGACTTTTCGTCATCTCCAGTTTCTGGAACCATTTTTTTTTTTTTTTTCTCTTATGTGAACTTTTCCAGCATCAGTTGAGCTCTTCTAATCTCTGGTTTTGATTCTAACTTGAGTTAAGATCCAGGAAATTATGATTTGGTGGAAAAGTCGTGTTTCCAAGCCAGGTGTGAAGGTAGTATTAAGGGCCTAATTTCCTCCAGACTGGTATCACAATGACGATAAATTTGGGATTTCTATCATGTAAGTCTATCCTCGCTATATTGTTTCCCCACTTCAGTGGAAGGCCAGATTTCTTCTTCCCATCTTATTAGTGAATCATGTTATGCTTTATGTTGTGAGGGGTTGTGGGCATTGTGTTTTATATATATATTTTTGTGTAATTGTGTTTTGTCCGGCTTTTGGTTTTTAAAATTAGAAAATGTTTTTATGTAAAGAACTTTGAGTCACATCAGTAGGAAAAGTATTAAACAAATAAAGTTTATTTAACCTTTATTTTACCAGGAAATCCCATTGAGATTAGATCTATTTTTTGATTTGATTGATTATAACAATTAGGAAGCAACGATTTCCCTTCCCCACAATCCAGTTCAATGGTTCAGTTTTAAACTTAGAATTTGAGTATCGGTGATAATCATGCTAAATCAAAGAGTAAATCAGATGAGTAAATCCAATTTATGTTTTCATCGTTGGATTTTCTCACTTTTTATCTTCAGCTTCTAAATCAAAAACTGTCAATAAACTATTTTTTCTTTGTGGACTCTTGATTGCAGCAGGTCGACTCCAAACAGCCACGACTCGCACAAGAATCCATCAGAAATGTAGAGATTTGGCCAAATGAAAGTTGATTCTTTCTGCTTCAAAGCTATCGTCAGTTCTTTAATTACTTGTGTGATAATTTAATACTTTATGTTGGTTAAAAATTGATTTCTTTCACCAGTGGATCCTTTTCTCAGGTCTTGTTCTGCCTTTTCTCAGCATCAAACATGAATTCATCCAAAACACAAAGAAGACGAGTCTCTTTCTGCTCGTTATGAAGACCTTCTACGTCAGGAAAAGCTCCTGCTCTTTTATTTTGGTCGATTTGTTCTGTTAAGTTGTTTTTGGTTCTGCCTTAGCATGAAGAGCTCTTCAGGAGCACAAATAGAAAACTCTCTTCAGCATTTAGAGCTGCTGTCCTTCAGTTCCTTTGTGAAAGAGGAGGAATGTTTTTAATAAAGAGTCTACGACAGCTTTAGAAAAGTAATTCACTGAGAATTAGGCTGAAACAGATTGAGACTCTGAGGATCTTCAGTGATGAGTTTGTATGTTTTGTTGGAGAGTTTAGAGCAGAAGCAAACCTCCGGATGTTTGTTTGGTAGCAGAGTCTCATCACTGGAAACCACACAGAGCGAATCTCCACATTCTAACTGCAGGTGATTTAAACTTTCTGCTCCAGCTGCTCTGCTCTCACTAAACGTCCAGCCGCTGAACGCTCACAGCTTCGCTTGAGAACAGCAGCGCTTTAGTTCATTTAAGACTCAGTCAGAACGCTGAAACACCTCCTCCTCCTCACATTCATCCCGGTTAAAGTCGCGGCGTGCCCGGGACTCTCCTCACCGTGGGGGAACGTGACTGCAGGCGCTTCAGGAATCCTCCGGAGATGATTTTCAATTCAACCGCTCTTTTCCAGTCAGCCGAAAGCAGCAGTGATTTCAATAAAGCCTCCACTTTGGCAGCTGATGTTCACTCTGCTGGCTGCCGCGCTCCGAGATGAGTTTCTGTGGAGGGAAGAGAAATGTGGAACAAGAGGAGACGAGCTCTGAATATGACAGGAGACAGGAAGAGGCCTTAACAGACCAGTTACCGGATTTGGGATGTTAACGCTTCTTCAGTCAGAAAAGAAGAGATTAAAAAAGGCTCATTATTTTACGTGGAGTACCACAGGGATCGGTTACTGGGCCTCAATATTTTTTTAAAAAGGTAAAAAGATCTTGCATTTTGGTTCATTATTTAAAAAAGATTTTAAAATGAACAAGTCTAAAACAACTGTTGAACTAGAAGGATCCAGTCAGAACTGGAAGACAAACCCTCTGGACTCATAGCAGCAACAGGAAGTTTGGTAAAAAGTGTCGATTTGGTGGCCGCGATGTAGCATAGCAAGATGCTAATGCTAACGAGCTGTTTCATGTGTCACCTATACGTGTTTAAAGTCGGAAAATATATTCACTGAGCTGACTTTGAGACGTGTCGGACAAATACAGCAAAATTAATACGCAGGACATTATTTTATAACATTTTTTTGTGATATATATGTATATTGTGGATTAGCAGCAGGAGTTACACAAAAAACTAACATGTGTTAGACGTGCTGAAATCCCCCTTCCTGCTTTAATGTACACAATATATCAAAACAATTGGCCACATTTTCATGTTTTAGACTGTTTTTTTTTTGTTATGATTCAATATAAATAAAAATAAATAAACAGATAAATAAAATGTAATCACTTGGGGGCAGAATTAGAAATCTTTGGTAAATCTCTCCTTGTTCTTTCAGCACTTTATCATTTATAAATTACTTTTATGCAATTTAATTTTCTTAAAATAAAAATTAAAAAGTAAAACGCCTAAGGTATTTCTGCATGAAAAAGTGTTGTGATTTTTTTTGTTCTGTAAAACTTGAAAAACAATGACATTTATTTGTAGAATTAATGCTTTGTTTTGAAATATAACTGATCAAGCAGATTAGTGTTCAGTTTTTACTTCTGTTCTTTTTCATTTTCAGCTCTGTTTATATATTTATTTATATGAGAGTATGAGAATAAATAAATATTTAAATATGAACAACCTGCTAATGATTACACATTTCCTTTATAAACTGCAGCACATTCAAATTGGACAAATACAGTTATTGGTTTATATCGAGATATGTATTGTTATCACCTATAATAAAATTAAAAAACTATCGTAATGTACAAAATTCCATATCGTCCATCTGTAACATGAATATTTTTGTTTCTTAAACGTGTTTGACTTTGATTAGTAATTGCTTGGTGAAGGGGGTGGGGCTAACTCCTGATACAAGAGGACCTCTTTTCACAATGGACGCCTCCTTTTGTTGTCTGGCTTTGATGGTGGAGCACTGCTGCCCTGCCATACTCAACTCATGCATGTTTCATACATTCTGACACAAAAAGAGGAGAACCTGGAGTCTTTGTGGAGAGCGGTTTGTTCATCTGACACCAGATCTTAAGCCTTATTCCCAGCTGGATACGGTTGGTCGAACCTGTTCGGAACACACAGGTGACCACTGACACGCGGTGAGTCCCGAAGGAAAATAAATGTTCATGCACAGTTTTTTCGCATGCACAAAGAAAGTGAACTCTTTGAGACAACCATATTGTATTGTTGGGTAGTGCTGAGGATTATTTTAATAGTCGACTAATCACAGATTATTTTTTCCAACTAGTCGGCAAATAAGGTAATGTGCAAACTGGATGTAAAGCACGCATCTTAACCATCATTAGTTTAAAACTAACTAAATACTAGATATATAGCATTACCTGTGATAATGCTAGTGTGAATGCTGTAAGCTGAATTTGGCCGCTGAAAACGCTGAAGCTGATAGCCAGCTAAAATATTAGTTAAAATCAAAATTAGCCTAAAAATGTAAGAAAAGCATGTTAGCCAAAAAAGCTAGCATGTAGCTAACATATTAGCTAAACTCCAAATTAGCAAAAAAAAAACACCTGAAAAATTACTAAATGAGCCAAAACAGCTATAATTTAGCTGAAATATTAGCTAAACTCCAAAATAGCCTAAAAAACAAAAAAGCCTACATTAGCCAAAAAAGCTAGCACAATGCCATTATAACTTTCAACTTTACTACACTTCAACTTTATATAATATAAAGTAACGACTTATCGACTATTAAATCAGTCGTCGACTATTTGAATAGTCGATTAGTTGTTGATTAGTCGACTAATCGTGGCAGCCCTTTTATTGGGCTATAGAAAAGAAACTGAATTGCAGGCGTCATAGATAACACAATGAGGGTGAAGTAGGTGAGGATCCGGCGTGTCGTAGAGATTTTTTCTTTTTCAATCCTCCCAAATCCTGCAGACTGAACAAGGAGCCCATTATGGACCCAGAGAACCTTAAGACCAGCAGAACCCAAACAGGTGCTGGTGACGAAGGCCTTAAATGGAATCAATGGAATTTAGACATTTTAATAACCAAACATTTGAATATATGTAAAATGAAAAGTCAAAACAACTCAAAGTCTTTACTGAAAACCAAAGTGTATTAACTTCATTTTTTTTCTTACAAACCAAAAAAGAAAAAGGAAACTGATTCCAAGTTCATTTTAACTTTTTTGTTTTAAATACACAATGCGGTAGGAATTTAACCACAGCTTTTATTTTGAAGCTTTTATGATGTTTTTTCTCTTCTGTTCAGTGTGACATTCAAAGGGATGAATGGAAAAACGTCAACTCTGGTTCTGGATTCTGATCTGAAAACATGGAGGTCTGGGCTGTTCTTTATGACAGTTCAGAACAAGTTCAGAACTTTCCCTGATGCTCTGAGACCGATTCACTCAGAAGGAGGAGAGCTCCAGCTTAAAGAGCATTGTGTGGACTCAAAGCTTTTTATTTGCTGCTCATGTCAGGTCAACAAAGCTCAACACAGCTGATCTCCTTCCTGCTTTTGTTGGAAACAGCTGAGTGTGAGTTTTGACACGCTACCCCCCCCCCCCCCCCCCCAAGCGGGATCCTTCAGAGCAGAAGCGATGCAGACAGTAATGCGTGTTGTGACAGCACTGATGCAGCAGCATGAGCGACTGTCTAAACCTCCTTCTGCGGACTCCTCTCCCTTCTGTCCACAGATGTATTTTTTATAATTAGTACTGATGGAACAAGCAGCTGTCACCATGGTAACCTCCCATCCATCAGCTGATGGAGCTTGTGTGTAATTAATGTGAAGGGTGAGACAAATGAACTGCTCCATCCATCACAGACATGCAGAGGAGCGAGAGCCTCGCCGCTTTGTGTGGCGTTCACTGACTGTGGAAGAAACATGTTTCAGGTCAGTGAAGTGGCGACAAACGCACAGAGTCATTATTCTAAACAACACCAAACGGATTAAACACAAATGAACCAAAATTCATCACTCAGACTCATTGGTACTTCAGAGCTGAAGGAAGAAGATCTCTTATCAAGTTGATGGCTCCACCCCCTCCACGTCGCTGCCATGACAACCAGGCAACCAAAATCGCATATACTTCGTTATAGTTAGTCATTCTATTGGTCAGAATAAACATTTTTCATGATATTTTTGTTGTATTTCAAGTTATTAAAAACTGACCAATCCGATGTCTCCATAAAACTAGGCGGAGCCTGCCATACCCCACAATCAAATTTCAAAGTGTTTGATTGGCAAATGTATGTATTCTGCTTTCTAGTAGTAGAGGTGTGGCCTTCCAACCAACTCACTCCTGATTGGTGAGCGTAGCTGCCATAGAAACAATGACGTGGATTAATCGCTGCTTACTGACGACATCTGCCTCAAGCGTGGCGGGATTTATATTACAAGAAAGTGGAGACTGAATTGACTTAAATAAACTCATTTTCTTGAGTTGTACGATAATATCAATTAGTGGAAAGTTTACTGTTACTTTGAACTATTTTAATCAAGTATTTAAAAAATGTCTGTATCGACTATAAGAGGCCGGAAAATATCGGTTATCGGTATTGGTTGTAAAAAGTCATTATCGTGCATCACTACCTTTTTCTATGTATGACATCACACTCACTCGGTCCAGTTCTCATATGAACAATAAAAATAACACACTTCCTCTGAAATAGCGTAAATTTTCAACCATTAATTAATGTATTCAACAGATTGTGATGCAGAGAAAAGCGGCTTTGTGACGATATGCAACACTTAATGTTAGTACAGTTTTGAACATAACGCAAAGCTGCTTTTCTCCGCATCACAATCGGCATGTTTACGTATCGGTGCAAAGCTGCTTTTCTCCGCATCACAATCGGCATGTTTACGTATCGGTGCAAAGCTGCTTTTCTCAGTTTAAGAATGTGTTGAATTTTTCTTATTTGCATGAACGGTTGAAGAATTGTGTTAATTCGAAAACCTCAATACTGGTAGCTGAAACTCTGGTGTTTTTCACTTTAAACATTACAATATTTTTTATTTTTATTTTTATTGATTCAACATATTCACCACGGGATATGCCCATTTATGGTCAAAGTCAACACATGTGCCTAATAAAACATACACTAAAACGCATCCTAATTCTTATTACATGAAAACATTTGTATTAGACTCAGAGGAAGTCCACCAACTTTACAGATTTCATTGCATTTAACTTAATAAAATATAATGGGTCATTAAAAATGTCTATACAACTAAATTTGGTAAATGGTAAGGGTGAAGGGAAAAATCAATTTGGCTAAGTATCGCGATACTTGGTTTGGTGATATTTTGTTTGGCGATACTTCGTTTGTCGATATTTTGTTGGGTGATATTTCATTTGGATACTTGTATGGATTTAAAATGGTGACATGATGATATTTAATTTATTATTTATTACACCATATATTTGCTTTTGTAAAATCAACTTGTATATGAGATACAGTAGCAGTGCTTAGCATTGTGATCATAAGATAAATTTAATTTTATTATAACATTACAATAAATTTGTTTTTCTAAGTCATACTCTTCAAAAAATAGCAAAAAATTGTTTTGGTACAGTGTTGGGATATATTGCGATACATATCGTATTGTGAGCCTGGTATCGCAATATGTATCGTATCAACAGGCTCTTGCCAATACACCCCCCCAGTATACGGTCATGTGATGTTAAAGATTAAAGTATTACTGGTTGCTTGAACTCTGGTGGTCGTAATAACGCCAAACGTCTTGGCTTCATAACGACCCTCAGAGTTTTTTTTCTTTTAACCGACTTTCTTGAAAAAATGTCACATTTGCAATAAGAATACATAATGTCATTTGCTCTTTTGAGAAGTACTCAGCACAGCCAGGTTTTCGCAGGCGGAAAACTCCGCACACCTACGGGATCGAGCGTTTTGTCTGCCAAGTTAGGTTAGGAGAAAATTGCCTTGGATGTGGAAGAAGTCTGTCTGTCAGGCTGAAAGGCTCGGCGAGGATTCACTGAAGTGAAACATCTTTGCAGAGCTGCAGAATCACAGGAGAGCTGCAGATTTATGCCACAGTAATAAATAATAGGCTGGAATTGCAGGAGTTTAAAATATCTCACTGCTTTTTTTTCCTAAACTTTAAATGTAGTCAACAGCAGAGTCACAGCAGCAAATCTCCTGAGTTTTGTCTGATTGTAAAGTATCTTAAAGCCGTTGAAGTCGCATGTTGTTGTTTTTACTCGGTGTTTTACCCATCACTCTCTTTACATTTGCTCCGGGGAAGCTGCATGTTGGTTAATCCCCACTTTGATCCACATTGAAGTAAGCTGGCAGTTTCTAAATGGGCTGAAATTACACAGAGACATTTATGGTGGTTTGGCATGCAGTCCTACCGACTACAAACATACTTTGCCGGCGGCAGCGCAGGTTTTTACCAATTGAATCATACAATCCTAAGGTTGCTAAATCTGGAGTTATACATTTATAGTAGAAATCTCTCTACTACTGAGAACCATCTCTAAATGTTGATTTAGTGTCATGGTATGGGGAAAATACGTTATTTTACAAGTAAAACTCACTTTTTTTTTTAATTTAATGAAAAACTAAATATTTCCCATCTCTTGAATACAGTTCAACGAGTGTGTTTGATTTTTAAGGTTCTTAGGGCCAATGGTTGATTTATATCACTTGATGGATTTTTTTCATGCACATAGCTATATTCTGTAAACAAATTCAGTGAAAACAAAAAGCCTGCATCAGGATTTGTGGGATTTCAGGATGTCAGGATTTGGGTGCGGATACAAATGCAGGACACAGGAAGTTTCAACAAAACGTCCTTGTTTATTCAGAACAAACACCAGAAACAAGGCTAGACGGCTCCCAAAGAATACCCTACAGCTTTGACTTAGTGCACCGACCCTCTACCAATGGTAGGTGGTGGACAAGCACTAGTAAGCCGTAGAAAAACAAAAGAGGAAGAAGCCCTTTCCTGTTGCTTCCTGGTTGCTGGTCCGGTATGAACACCACCGTACGCACTTGTTCATGAAACCACTTGTGGTATGTTCAAGAATGTGTGAATGCAGCATCAGTAGTTTTGATGTTTAGCTAAGACAAAATACATGTATTTTATCAAGTAAAGTAACAAGAGTTGTACTGATCAGCAGTAAACGGGTAAGGTAGGATTAGAAAAGTAAAACCCTCAGGAATATTGACTTGGATTAGCATAAAAACATGATTGAATAGGTCAATATGCAGACGACACATTTATCTATCTACAGGTTTACCAGCAGAAAACAGACCAGAAAGGTTCAACAAAGTCTCGGTTCCCTCTCTACTCCCTAACCCCTAAATGACTAGATCGCGTGGGACCATCCACTGGCCTGAATTTTAACGAGGCTCAGACTCATGCCCACTGTTTTTTTTAAATGTCAAATATGATGCCATCCGTTTGCTTTAGTAAAAACCTAAGAAATACAAACATTTTATGAATATTTTTTATATATTCACCGTGTTCTACACTTTTTCACATGATAAATAGTTCAAATGCAAGCAGTGATGCACACTGTTTTTTCTGGAGACTTCTGGGAAATTTCCAGTGAATTTCTAGGGCTGGTATCACCAATCATTTCCAGTATTGATTTGATTCTGAGTTTTTTCAATTCTTTTAAATCTCTCAATTTATTTCGATTCAATTCAATTTTGAGTTTAGACAGACAAAGTTGTTTAGAAACATTAATAATCTATATATGTTTTGAAGATTTTCATATCAATCTGATTCAGTTCATTTACTGTAGAATTTAATAGCGAACAATAATGAGATTGTTAATAGCGTACAGTATTACTTGGATTCTCAAACGGAAGAGCTCCAACAATTGTTCTGCAAGCAAACAAACTTAGTTTTGAACCACAAATGGTTACTTAACAAAACATATCTTCAAAAGATAAATTTTTTGCCTGTGAGTTCATAAGGATGTTCAGCAATGTTTGTTTAGGTCGACCGAGCGTTAGCATTAGCTGTTCTATAGGAAATCCCATTATACGTTTGCATCAAGCTAGCAGACTTTAGCATTATACTTTAGTTCGATCTCTACTTTTATGGATCGATTATTGATCTATTAAGATTAGATTGATCCAGATTGATTTGTCAGTTTTATCAACACAGTCCTATACTTTTGGAATTGCAGATTCGGACACCATGACAAAAAGGCAAACGCTCTGTGTACTGCTCTAACCAGGTTCTCGTGAGGGAATTCGATCCACCAGGAAACAGATAGAAGTGGTAACAGTGATTTATGTTTTAAGTTATTTTCATCAAAATTGTCTTAAAGTATTTATTATTAAACTCTTATTAGATTGCATCTCAAAATATCTGTAAAAAAATCACATTTTATACAGAAATTTATCTTTTTCAGTCAAAAAGTCTTCCATTTCAAATTTCCAGCCTGTGGTTTCTATAGGACCTCCATGAAGACTGATGCTTCTTAATGAAGACCTTCTCTGTATTTCTCTCAGGGATATTTGAGCCAAAATACATGATAAAAATGTAAGGAATGTCCACATTTTGAGCAAACCTGGATCAAGGACGGTTGTCTTTAGTGGAAAACTGAAATAATGTTCAAAGGTTCAAATCCTTCACCGCCGAGGCTCTTTGTGTTCAGTTTTTGTCTGTAAGTCGACCTTCCCGTTTTATTTTTTTGGTAATTCTATTTTCCTGCCGTACATTTGGACTCAAACTCATTATTTTCTGGAGAGCTGAATGTGACGTTGGCCTGATTCCGTTTTCTCCGAGTGTCTGACCCGACCAGCGCTGGCCTCGTTCCATTTCAGGGTTTTTTCTGCACATTTGGACCAAAGATCTCTGGGATGTAATTTTTCTGCCTCTCAGCAGATCTGAACTCTGCCGGCTTGTGTCTTGGGGTTTAATATGTAGCCGGCCAAGTATAGTTTGTTACAGCCTAATTTCATTTGCTGGCTGAGTAGATTTAGAGTAAACTGGCTGAACTTTTTGGCTAATTTCTCATTTCCTGCCTGCATTTGTTTTAACTGTAATAAAGGTTCCATTTCTGCCTCTTTGTCTTCAGATCCGTCTCTACGCCCGGCCGGACGCCATTTCGAGCGGCGCTGGAGACTACGCTCTCCACATCACCAAGAGGCTCCTGGGATTTTACGAGGACTACTTCAAAGTGCAGTACTCACTGCCCAAGCTAGGTAAGGCTGGCGGCTGTGCGCCCTTCCCCAACGCCGTTTCTAACTGTGTTGTGTCGCCATCGTCAGTGGAGAAAGCGGCTGCTCTCTGACTGCATTCAGATGAGGCAAAGAAACACTGATTCTTTGAAATGTATTATCTTGATGGCTTTTATATAAAGAGGCGCCCCCACCCCAATACACTTCAGAGAAGAATACAAAGTCTCCTGGTGTAGTTTGAGTGATTGCTCTTTTCTGAGGGAAGCGCATGAAAAATGTTTTCTTTTTCTTCTTTTTAAAAGTTCGTATATAACTGAGGTTGTTATGTATTACCAAGCGTTAGCAGTGCCATGCTAACGTAGCTGACCGGCGGCTATTGATGATGTCATCAAGTGTTAGTGATGTCTGATTTTAAGGACACTATTTTTCCATAACTCTCCATTTAGAGGGCTAAATGTGAGGATAGAGGAAGAATTCTGATTCGGCCTTAGACTCAGACTTTCGAAGTGCAGGAGAATCAGGTGAAACCATTGACTGTATATAGGAACTGGACCGATTAAAACTGTTTGTTCCCACCTCCAAGGTAATTCAGTCGCCATTTTTTTGTGATACGGACTCTGCCATGTTGGAGCCAGACAGCACCTGTAAGCAGTGATTGGTCCAAGTCAGTCTGAGTCATCGTTTCCATGGCAACCACTCTCACCAATCTGGAGCAAGCTTGAAAGGCCACGCCCCCACTACTGGAAAGTGGAATACATAAAATCTATCAAATGTTTTCAACATTAGACCAGCAGGCTCCACCCACTTTTATTGAGCCATCTGATTGGTCATTTTATAACTTGAATATCTTGAACAAAGTATTAAGACAAAAAGAAGGAGCATCAGGAAGATTTTAACATCAAGAATGGTTATTCTGACCGATAGAATGACTGAGTACCAGCTGTGTATTTCTCTAGAGAAGTGGGTTCATGGAGCCACTTCCTGTTTGGAACACTAGGGGGAGGACTCACTCAGTCCAGCTCTCATATACAGTCAACGGTTGAAAGCGATGAACTAAAGTGCGTTCATCCACACAGACGTGCAGCTTTCACTCTGAAGGTTTGAATTCTCTTCAGTAAAGCTCTTAATCTCAGCTTGATAGGAGCTGAGCGCAGCAGACGTCTCTCTCCTTACAAATGAGTGTAAAATATGTTCACATATTCTCTCAAGAATCCGTTACACTCCAAGAACCTAAAGCAGAAGCATCAATGCAGAGTTAACACTTTTTTATGGAGTATGTTAATTTCACACGGAGGTGGCAAGAAAAAGGCTTTTTTCCCCTGGGGGGAGTTTTAGAACAGTTTGAGTTTGAGTTCTATTAAAAATCAACGTTAAACCCAAACACCAGTGACTAACGCCTCAGCTGCAGAGATCGGCTTCCTCACACTTCATCCTGTGACGGCTCCAGAAAAATAAAAGGAATGTATTTTTTCCACAATAAGAGCGGGTCACGTAAAACCATCATGTCAGCTGTTAGAAACAGGACAGCATCTCTGCTGCATGAATGGACAGATTGGAGGCACCTCAGGGTGCTGGGTGACACAAGTCTATACACACACTGACCAACACTGCAGCAACGCACCAACACTGAGACACATAAGAAATCTGAAGCAAACAATGGAGGGAAGGAGTGAAAATAAGACAGGTTTACCGTTTGCTTTTGTTTGTTCACATCCTAACATCTGAACCGGAGTCTGGTTCATTCATAAGCTCAGTGTGAGAGTTTTACCCTCAAAGCTTCATGACCTGCATCAAATTCAAACACACCTAGAAAAGTTACATTACCTGCAATAATACTACTGTGAATCCTTTCTGCTGAATATGCTGAAGAAATTCATTATAATTGCTGAACAGATTTGCTAATATTGCTAAGGGACTTAGAGTTGCAGATATTGTATTAAGTGCAGAAAGACTTTGAGAAATTTCTTGAAAAATTGAAATAATTCTGTAAAACTTAAAAATACTTAAAGGTATGAACTCAGAATTAGCTCCAAAAAACCTCATTAAATGCAAAATTAGCCAAACAAAAAAACTAGCACGCAGCTAAAATACTAG